>NC_056726.1:1379662740-1379960240 GCF_019279795.1 Protopterus annectens | reverse complement strand
AATGCCAGAAAAGCAGCTGCTCTTAATGTTTTAATACCCATGCTAGAATTTGGTATCTCCTTCACTGCATTCCTTTCTCTTCAGAATACGTCTGTATTACAGACAACACTGAAGAAAATACTGGGATTCATTCAACTCTCCATTGGAAATGAACTTCACTGCATCACACTGAGTAACTAGAGAGCATCACTATTTCTAAACACCTTTACATTTAAATTTCTGCCTGGCAAATACAGTCAACCTCTGCAATGCAAGCTGGGTCTTATGCAAAAATCCTATACTTTTGAGGCTCTAAAGGAATGTCGTAAGTTAAGCCCCCTTTCAAACATCTATTACTAACAAAAAAAAACATTTAGCAAACTTGTACCAACCTGCTGGAATAACATCTCAGGTAATACTAGACAAATTGTTAGTCCATTTCAGGCAGAAACTAACTGATCATACACTAGAGGAGAATGCTTGTCCTTTTTTACATATCCTGTCTAAGTAAGTGGATTGCAAGTTTGATCTGTGTGTACTAGCAACCGTGGATGGAAGCTAATCCTGATTAGATTATACTCAGAAGCTGACGTTGTCTCTACTCATGCAGAACACTTTGGCTAAAATGTGATTTGCATGTGTATTTTGTAAATAATGTCCAAGATGCTCCCTCTTTAACTAAATCATTTCAACATATGTTTACAAGTAAAATGTACAGAATGTATGTTGGCTAAATACTCTTTGTTTGCAAATTCACCATGTGCTTTTGTTAAAATTGTTTATGATTTTCTGCAATTTCAACTTAAATTCTTTGTTATAATTGTTTTTTTTTTTTTGCTGCCTCTACTTTCTTGGCCATTATTGTGGCTGAAATATGTCTACAGACCAATTCCCTTAGCCAGCTAATACAGCTTCCACTACAATTCTAAAGGTGTGCTGTAATCTTTTACCTTTAGGAATTATTTTATTTATAAAAGAGAGATCTTCTGGTGTGATCTAAGCACAAGGAAGATGTTAGGGTAGACACATATCAGGATTTGTTTTCGCATGCTATTTTCATTGAATTGGTAAACCTCCTTACAGTATTATACAGCATGGTATCCAGAGGTTTCAGACTCACTCTATGAGGGGACTACATAACTTCCTTAGGTTTGTCGTAAGACTCCTGGCATTGCGTAAAAACTTCAAAATTTCCTAATGTACTAGTCTGAATGTATATATATATATATATATATATATATATATATATATATATATATATATAAACTTTGAAATTTGGTCTTATTGATCAATAAGAAATAAGAATAATCTTTTAAAAGTATTCATTTTAATGATTACATCCTTGCTAGAATGTTTGACCACCTTATTAGAGCTTTCCTATTTTTTCTCATTATTTTGCAAAATAGTTATTATGATGTATTTTAGCTCTTTCATATCTAATTTAAAGACATTTTAATTTACCAAATAGTAGCGGATTTCATTTCCTACAGGCTAGAGAAAGGACTTTATATTTAATTTATAGCAGGCAACTGTACTATATTTATTGATACATGGTAATAGTAGTTGCAACGGAACCAGGAAACAAAGAGATTCTCAAAAAACAGTAAAACATCTTCAACAAACTCTATTGTCCTTCCTTTTACCACCCTATAGATAATATAATTATCAACTGATGCTTGATGATGGCCCTTAATAATGGTTTTAGAGACAGGTCAAACAGATACAGTGACAGAGGGCATCCTTGCCTTATATCATTAGCTATCTTTATTGGGTGAGAGGTTGTTCTGTTTACCAGAAGGTACGTATTGCCCAAGCTATAACATTTTGCAATATTATAGGATTTTGCAGATATAAGGAATAATTTGATATTCGGGAATTTCTGAAATGCCATGAATGACATTGGGTGTGTTCCCTTTCCTCCTGAGCTTGGCAGCATCCTTAGGAAGAGATTGTTTGCAGTTCTGCAGTACAGGAGAATCTGGATCGTTATTGCAGTATCAATGCCACAAGTAGTACTCTTGGTTCCTCTGCTTGATTTGGTGGTGTCTTGGGTGGATGTAAAAGATTCCATAGCAGCTATCAAAAAGATTAGGGGAGGGTTGCCAATGTTCTGGTTAAATTTCCCATTAGTAGTATAAATACCACCTCAGGTCTCCCCTGAAAAGAGGCTAACAGCCTAGTGAGATTAACCCGGTCAACCAAGGATAAATAAATATATAAATGGAACAGCTTGCAGTACTCATCAATCAAGTGGTAAACAGCTGAGCTGAAGTCACTATGTATGCAGCCAATAAGGAACTTAGTTACTGAGTGCAAAAGCTGCTTATATTGTGACTACACACAAGGCAGGTGGAACTCTGACAAGATGTGGCAGCAGAACAACATGAGAAAATAAGAAGCTTGGATTTTCATGTTAAAGACTTTAAAATAGACAGAATATAATAATTTGCAACTTTGGGTATGAGAAAGGACTGGAGGATGAAGATGCTGATAAATACTTGAAATGTATGCTGCCAGAGCTCTTAAATTTATGTGAGTGAGATTGCTATGGAGCATTTACACTGATCCCTCAGGCCACATGCTACCTCCTAGGAGCTGACGAAACTGATTATATTTAATTTTAACATACCTTCGTGTAACAATGAGATTCTAAAATGCCATTAAAGAAGAAAACACTTTCAGTATTGGGTAGTTGTTTAACTAAGATCTAGCAGGATTTCTCTATTCAGATTACAGGTAAAAAGAGGGCCTTGGCTACACATTTCAGTTTATGCTACAGAAATGGGATTCACAGCCATTTCAGATTTAGAAATTCTTAAGTAATGAGATGTAAAGTCTGGGACCGTTGAGACATCAAATGCAGCTTTAGTATTTCTACAACAAAATCTACTGTCAGTGTTCCACAAAAATCTTTCCCTTTTTAAACCAGTTTTGTCTTCTTTACCTGGTTCACATCTGGAGAATATCCCAAGGCCTAAGATCAACAATATGCCTGGAAGGTTGCAGCTCTCACTATTACATAAGATAGAATCCACCATATATTATCAATAGTCCCACAAGTATGGGACACCCAGAGAATGAGATGTGAGCCCCCACACCACAAAACCAGCCTGTAGTCTGACAACTGTCTGCAGTGCCTACTGCTAATTCCTTTAGTCCTTTGGAAGAACAATGGAAACTGGACATGGTTATAACTCTTTTTCCTAAGAATAATTTGTCTGATTTGTCTGTGATAATTTATCTGCAACTTATGTTGGAAATAAAGGAAAGGATTTATTTCTAAGACTGCCGGAAAGGTCTTAAGCCAAAGAAGCATTCAGTATGATAGTTCCAATGTACTACAGATGGTATTACTTTCTTGGATATCAACTCTTGTTTTCTCTTTAGATGTACAGGTGGTGGTAGTGGCATAATACTGTGGTAGATACTACGTCAAAAAGGTCTTATCCTGATTCTGAGAAATACTGTATATCCCACAGCAGAACTGGCTTGTTTGGTTAATCCTGTCTGATTTAATGTATGTTTTGTCTCATGTCTAGCCAGCCTTAAGCTCTTTGACAAACCACCAAGCTACTGAGTTATTCTTGCAGCTATCTAGTCTTAAAAGAAAATAAAAGCATAGAGATTCAGTCTGCTTATACTGAAAGACCCTGAATGTTTGCCATTCCTTAGAAGCAGGGTGATGGGCTTAACTCTTTGGAAATGTCTCTGAATTTACTTGGTTTGAGTTTTTCTATGCTAGAACTGAGAAGAAGTGCTGAGGTTGTGAAAGTTATGTTACATGTGGTAGGCTTGACTCCCAGGGAATGAATCTCAATGCAGAAAAGAGGTTCTTAATAGTCAGAGAAAAAGACCAGGGACCAGTATAAGATATTACTGTAGCTTCTTAGTATGGGTACCTTAATCTGAGTGGAATGCTGTTGTCAAACAGCGGTGAGTTACACCTTCAATGTGCTGCTATGCACCACTAAACATTGAGAAGCAGATGAGGTAAAAGTGTACTGATGGGGTTATTGTAAAAATAAGGTAGAATGCTGATCACAGAATACTACTACAGTAGATCAATCCCTTATTACAATCTGTCTTAAAAGCGTACACTTTCCCAAGCCTATGCAGAGATGGATTGTTTAGTGGTGGAAGACATTAATGTGGAAGAACTTACTGCAGCACTCCAGTCATCAGTGAGATGCAGAATCACTAGAGCAAAGGTGGTCTCCTGTGGTACCTTAATACAAAGAAGTGTAAGAGCAAATTTGTCTCTGCAACTTCATTACCTCTTTTTCAGAATATGTTTTCATGGATAGAACTTCATAATCCTAAGACTAACACTAATAACTGTTTCTGTCTAAACCTGGCAAAGGCAGGGCTACTGTGGTTGTAACTACAGCCTAATAGGTAAGTAAAGAGAAATGTTATGAATGATGAATAACAAGTAGACTCAAGCCTCTTTTATGGGGTTGTTAACAGTTCAATGGCAGCCAGTGGCTATTCAAGGTCCCACATCCCAACATGGAGCTTTTGCAAGCCTCTCATTACTGAGGGTTTCTGGAAGCTTACAAGCACACCCTGCCTCAACAGTGGATATTGTATTACACTTTGAAAATCAGATGACATTTTTATATCTTGGAAATTGATGTCTAACTGTATCAGGGGATTTTTGACATTTCAAGACACTTGAATACTACAATGAAGACACTTTATAGTGCCTTTTCCACTGTCATCTTCTTCTCAATTTTCATTATATATATATATATATATATATATATATATATATACACACACACACACACACACACACACACACACACACACACACACACACACACATATATATGTCCAAATCTGACTCCTCTACTTCCTATCGAGCATTTAATTCAGCCTTTAAACACAAAAATTGATAGTATGTGGTGCAGACACATCATGCTTATAAGTCTTTATTACTTGTAGTGATTGCCTGTTATTAACATCAAATGTTGAATATTACCCTTTTTGTCATGTTGATAGCACTTACCAGTACGTGAATTATCTGGAAAGAAATTTAAATACATTTGTTAGAATTTGGTCCACCCATTATGCACTAGCTCGGAGCATATCTGAGAGTTTGCCCCCAGACTCTTGACATAGTTAAAGAAGGCCTTGTGGTTATCCTTAGAGTCATTGCTATTTTTCTTTCGAAGTTGGCCTTGGATGATTTAATGAGGGAGTGCAGTTTTTTACTGATGTTAATCAGAGATGCCTTCTTATTTTGGGATTTTGTTCTATCTTGCAGGAGTTTCCTCCTTCTGTTGTAAAGTTTATTTATGACCCGGGGTCCACCAGACTGGCATCCTCTTTTTTTGAGGAGTTGGTCTTGGTTTTACTTGGGATGGCTCGGTCCATGCAATCTTGAAGGTGTTCATAGAATGTGCTTGTAAAGGATTCTGCCGATGGGGCATCATTTTCCATTTTCCATTTGATTGGGAGCTTTGAAATTTCCCACCTCGGTCTTGAGGAGTGTGAAGTTGGCTTTAGAGAAGTATTTTACCTTGATTTCCTTGACTGTGGGGGGGGGGGGTCAGGATGTGGATGTCCAGTGTGATTAGTTTGTGATCTGATCTTACCAATGATGAGTTTACCTCAGGTGTGGAACATAGGTCCCCATGTTGGTGATGACTGTGTCCAGTATGTTGTCACCTCTTGTGGGAGTGGTGACCAGCTGTTCCACGGTATTTGAGTTTGTAAACTCAAGGAAGCGTTGGGCTAGGGCGTTTGAGCTTGAGTAGTTTTCCCAGTCAATGTTTGGATAGTTGAAGTCACCCAGTAGCATGGTGTTGGGTAGAATCTTCATACTTTCTAATGTTCTCAGGAATGCTGCGTGAGGGTCCTGAAACAAGGTGGGAGATCTGTAGCAAGCTATAAATTGAACAGTCAATTTACCTGCTGTCAATTGCACTTGGATGGTCTCAGATTCCGCGTGCTGTGCTACTAGCCTGGAGGTGTGGGTGTTCTTGATGAATATGGACACACCCCCTCCTTTTGTGTTCCGGTCCTGGTTTTGGGACCTAAGGGTATGGTAGGAGTTATAGCCTGGTAGTGCTGTGGTGCCCTCTGGAGCCTTGAACCAGGTTTTGTGTCACTGCACATACGTTGATTTCTTCCATACTAAGGAGAGCCTCGAGTGCGTGCATTTTGAGGTTTAGACTTCTGGCATTGAGCAGCATTACCCTCAGTTTTTGTTTATTATTGCTGTTTATGGAAGCGGGTTTGTCTTTTGAGCCTTGCCTAAAAAAGGCAGTATTGGGGCAGCAAGAGTCTTGGCCAGTATTCGAAAGCCCAGGGGTGACAGGTGCAAGCCGTCTCTGGGAAGCAACGTGGCTTGTCAAGCATGTCGTCCCAGGCTGACAAGTACTGGATCCCCTTTGAATGACACCAGTAGTTTAACCAATTGTTGAAACTGATCATTTTTTCTTCATATGCTGGCATCATTTTGGGTGAGGGCAGGATGCTACTCAGAGTCAGAGTCATACCAGCCTGGGCTACATGGTCAGAGAGCTCCTCAATGTCTCTTTTCATGTAGTCCAGGGAGGTACGTCTCAGGTCATTTATGCCAACATGTACAATGACAGAGTCATATCTGTATTTGTTGTGGAGTGACCTGAGTGCATGTGTTATGTGGTGGATTCTGGCACTCAACAGGCAGCTTCCGGTAACCCTCTCTATGTTCAGTCTAGTGAGTGGGACGTCTGTGTGCCTGATGATAGAATCACCGATTACTAGTGTGTTAGGTGTGTTATTTAGCCTTAGGGGCTGTTTTTGCTTGGCACACTGACGTTGTGATGTATGTGTTACCTGGTTTCTGTTGTGGGGTGGGGGTTGCTTGGGTGTATGCTTAGGAGGTCTCTGTTGTTTAGGCAGGTTCTTATTTAGAGCCTCCGAGTATGTTTTTGCATGTTTCTGAGAGTTGTTTGCTGGTGTAGCTATGGCTGGTCTATGTGAGTCGGGTAATGTGGTGCTAGTGTAGCCCTTCTCCTTATGACTGGATGATCCAGTCGTGGGTTGAGAGAGCTTAGCCTCCAGCTTGGCTGTGTAGCTGCATCTCTCACATATGTTTGTGTTGGTTGGGAGGAGGAGGGGGTTGTCTGTGTACATAAGGCATTTGTAACATTGCCTCAGGATGCCCAGATTGACCAGCTGGACCGGAGAGTACACCTGAAGCTGTTCCTTGAACATGCCTGAATAGATGGTTTGGACTGTATTGCTGATTGGATGAGTAAAGAGCCTTATACTTCCTGAATATAGGGCTGAAGTGCCAGCTGTAAGCTATTCCTAGTTTTAGTGAGTTTTAGTAAGTGTCGGTCTAAAAATTGCCTTATTTCTAGTGATGGGTTGAAGTGTATGAAGTTTCAAGGGGAAAACTGAAGTGCAGACTTCGTGGAGCCTGGAATAGTTTAACCACAGCTAAACAGCGCTGTGTGGTGAGCAAATCCGCGCAAAACCACACTAAGCAGTTTTTATACCAGGGAGATCAAAAGGATAGAAATTAGCCTAAAATGGCCAATGAGCTACAAGTTGCTGAGCTGGGACCACTCCTACAGGGACAGATAGGCTGCTCAGAGTTCTCTCTCTCACAGTGAACAAGGAAGCCACCTAATTATCCAAGTATGATATGGGCAACACAGGAACCTTTACCACAGTCCTGGATTCAGCAAAGCCTGAAAACTGGACTAGACTAGTTCAGAAAGGCTGGAAAACAAGGAGTTTTTATTTTTATTTTGTTTTTTTTGTTTTTTTTCAGAAACAACAGAAATGCAGAGCTTAAATTACTTTAAATACACAGAGGAGGCTAGGGCACTTGAGTGTGTAGCCTGCGACTGTGTTACAGGTAACTTAAATGCAAAATCGACAAACAGTAACTTTTTTCAAGTGCAACAAAGAAATAAGTACAGTAAGCAATGCAGATATCACTAGGGATCCACAGAAGCACTGAAAAGCCACATTTTAGGCGGGATTAGCGTTTCAGGGAAACAACAAGCAAAAACAATACTTAAGTCCAAAGTCTCTCTTTTGTCTCTCGGCCACTTGTAGGACTCTGCAGGGCACCACAAGGAGCTTGCTGAGCTGTATATTTTAATTTTAAAATATCTTCATGTAACGATGAGATTTTTAAATGCCATCAAAGAAGGAAGCACTTTCAGCATTGGGTAGTTGTTAAACTAAGATCTAGCAGGATTTCTCTATTCAGATTACAGGTAAAAAGAGAGCCTTGGCTACACATTTCAGTTTATGCTACAGAAATGGGCTTCACAGCCATTTCAGATTTACAAATTCCTAAGTAATGAGATGGAAAGTCTGGGACCATTGAGACATCAGATGCAGCTTTAGTATTTCTGCAACAAAATCTACTGTCAGTGTTCCACAAAAATCTTTCCCTTTTTAAACCAGTTTTGTCTTCTTTACCTGGTTCACATCTGGAGAATATCCCAAGGCCTAAGATCAACAATATGCCTAGAAGGTTGCAGCTCTCACATAAGATATAATCCACCATATATTATCAGTAGTTCCACAAGTATGGGACACCCAGAGAATGAGATGTGAGCCCCCACACCACAAAACCAGCCTGCAGTCTGACAACTGTCTGCAGTGCCTACTGCTAATTAATTTAGTCCTTTGGAAGAACAATGGAAACTGGACGTGGTTATAACTCTTTTTCTAAGAATAATTTGTCTGATTTGTCTGTGATAATTTATCTGCAACCTATGTTTGAAATAAAGGAAAGGATTTATTTCTAAGACTGCTGGAAGAAAAGGTCTTAAGTCAAAGAAATATTCAGTATGATAGTTTCCATGTACTACAGATGGTATCACTTTCTTGGACATCAAGTCTTGTTTTCTCTTTAGATGAACAGGTGGTGGTAGTGGCATAATACTATGGTAGATACTATGTCAAAAAGGTCTTATCCTGATTCTGAGAAATACTGTATACCCCACAGCAGAACTGACTCGTTTGGTTGATCCTGTCTGATTTAATGTATGTTTTGTCTCATGTCTAGCCAGCCTTAAGCTCTTTGACAAACCACCAAGCTACTGAGTTATTCCTGCAGCTATCTAGTCTTAAAAGAAAATAAAAGCATAGAGATTCAGCCTGCTTATACTGAAAGACCCTGAATGTTTGTCATTCCTTAGTAGCAGGGTGATAGGCTTAACTCTTTGGAAATGTCTCAGAATTTACTTGTTTTGAGTTTTTTAAGCTAGAACTGAGAAGAAGTGCCGAGGTTGTGAAAGTTATGTTATATGTGGTAGGCTTGATTCCCAGGGAATGAATCTTAATGCAGAAAAGAGGTTCTTAATAGTCAAAGAAAAAGACCAGGGACCAGTATAAGATATTACTGTAGCTTCTTAGCATGGGTACCTTAATCTGAGTGGAATGCTGTTGTCAACAGAGCGGTGAGTTACACCTTCAATGTGCTGCTATGCACCACTAAACATTGAGAAGCAGATGAGGTAAAAGAGTACTGATGGGGTTATTGTAAAAATAAGGTAGAATGCTGATCACCTGGTGAGACTATCCAATATCAATAGTATATTCACAGAATACTACTATAGTAGATCAATCCCTTATTACAATCTGTCTTAAAAGCGTACACTTCCCCAAGCCTATGCAGAGATGGTTTGTTTAGTGGTGGAAGACATTAATGTGGAAGAACTTACTGCAGCACTCCACTCATCAGTGAGATGCAAATCACTAGAGCAAGGTGGTCTCCTGGTACACGCACACATAAAGTGTAAGAGCAAATGGTCTCTGCAGCTTCATTACCTCTTTTTCAGAATATGTTTTTCATGGATGAACTTCCCCTATAATCTAAGATAACACTAATAACTGTTCTGTCTAAACCTGGCAAAGGCAGGGCTACTGTGCGTAACTACAGGCCCATTTCCCTGGTAAGTAAAGAGGCAAAATGTTATGATGAAATAACAGCAAGTAGACTCAAGCCCTTTTATGGGGTTGTTAACAGTTCAATGGCAGCCAGGCATTATTCAAGGTCACACCAACATGGAGCTTTTGCAAGCCTTCTTACTGAGGTTTCTGGAAGCACAAGCACACCCTGCCTCAACAGTGGATATTGTATTACACTTTGAAAAGAGATGACATTTTATATCTTGGAACTATTGATGTCTAACTCTCAGGGATTTTGACATTTCAGACCCTTGAATACTACAATGAAGACACTTTATAGTGCTTTTTCCACTGTCATCTTCTTCTCTATTTTCATTATATATATATATATATATATATATATATATATATATACACACACACACACACACACACACACACACACACACACACACACACACACACATATATATATATATATATATATATATATATATATATATATATATATACACACACACACACACATAGTATATATATATTTATATATATATATATATATATATATATATATATATATATACATACACACACACACACACACACACACACACACACATATATATATATATATATATATATATATATATATATGTCCAAATCTGACTCGTCTACTTCCTATTGAACATTTCATTCAGCCTTTAAACACAAAAATTGATAGTATGTGGTGCAGACACATCAATAACCTGCCAAAGTCTTTATTACTTGTAGTGATTGCCTGTTATTAACATCAAATGTTGAACATTACCCTTAATGTCATGTTGATAGCACTCTACTCATTTCGTTAATTATCTGGAGAGAAATTTAACACATTTGTTAGAATTTGTCCTGGGTAATCCAGCTCCTAAAGTCTTACGTATAAGCCTCATTCTTGAATTGCAGTAGTGGTCAGATACCTTATGGTTCCATAGCTTTAACCTGCATAGGGTGCAATCTAAAATAATAGAACTAAACTTTATGACATTATGAAGAAACATTTCACATGTGTAGAAGACTAGGTCCTCCACTATTACGGAGGTAAATTGTTAAAACTGACACTGGCATCTGAGTTCTATTGTTTGCTGAGGCATCTCTTTTCTCATGCTTTTTTCCCAAGTACATGTATAAATGGCAAAAGTCAATGATGCAGGGCGTTTGGGAGAGTATGAACATGATCCTGTCAGTGCAAGTGCTATATATATGCATAAACATAGGCCAGCGGCTTAAGTGTGATAAATTTTAAAGCTCACTCAGGCCTTTGTAATGTGTCATATGCAATATGTGTGGGGACTCCAAAGCATTCCATTACAAGCCATGCATTCATTTTTCATGTCTCTTTTTAATATTTAAAGCTTTACATACAGTCCATTTCAACAGTAGCATCAATTTGTATATTTTGCATTAAATATATTCACATTATTCTCAAATGCTGCCTTTCTACTGGCTCATATCTAGAAGTCATTCCTCTTTACCCTTCTCACATTCCTCATTCACAGTATTACCCCACCTCTATCTTCTGTCCATGCATGCCCGGTACTGTGTGCCTCATAATCTTTCCTTGTGTATATCTCATATGCATTTCCTAACATGCTGCATTGCTCGGTCCTTAAACACCTACTTTCTTAGCTCAGGTTTCCCTATTATCATTTTCATTGCTCTGATATTACTGCCCCTTATGTCAAAACCCTGGACTTCTGGTACCCCATATCAGTATCTTGCTATATATGTATTTTGACTTCCAATTACCATTATTACTATTTGTGACCTTATACATTATTTAACTGGCTTCTGATCCTTCTCTAGCCACAGTATTTATTTTATTTATTTAACATTTATTTACCAGAAAAGTCAGACTTAGAACAAGCTAATTTTCAGAGAAGGCCCAGGGAGAAATGCTCCAAATGCATGTCTTTGTAATGGAGAAAACCAGAGTACCCAGAGGGAACCCACACAAATACAGGGAGAACATACAGACTCCACACAGAAAGCACCTCAGCTGAGAACTGAGCCACAGAACCTCTTGCTGTGAGGTGACAAAGTAAACCACATCATCCAGTAAGCAGATTTCCCATCTGTTTAACAGGTCATTTCCCCAAATCTTGTTCCATTATTTGACCATTTCTTCCCTATCTGTTTTTCCCATCCACATTTTCAGCGCACAGGTAGTACTCCAGCTCCAGCTTCTCTGCACCTGCCAACATTTCATGTCTTCCTTGTCCTGTATGATAATGGGGTTTCATACCATTTATATAGAATCTCATTTGCTGGTGTCACATATGGGTCCAAGGTTTTTCATTTTCCTTTCACCTTCCTTCCATTTTTAACACTTCTTACCACTCTTCTTCAGTTGCTTCCAACCTATTGACTCCCTTCCATTTCCTCTTGATTTTACTTATCGCCTCTCTTTCCTCTTTATAAGGTATACCTACTCTTAGTTTTCCTCTCCATCGTCCTCATTCCATGACTAAGTTATGAGTCCTACTGTATCATTGCAATCTCCAGTGTTCATTGAATTTCAAGTTATTTCTGTTATTTTATGAAGGGTTTCATCCATTTTCCCTTTATTTATCCATTAACCCTTCCTATTCTCCCTCATGTCTACCCAGTGTTATCTTCCTCTGAAGCTTACTCTTGATTCCTCATGTTGTACCATGATTTGGTTCAACTTTGTTAACCATTTGGCACTTCATTTTATTTTCTGCATGTGTTTCCCAGTATTTTCCATAGCTTTCCTTGTTTCCCTGCATGTGCTAACTTCAATTACTATATCCCCTCTTACTCCTATTTCTTTCTTTCCTTCTGCAGGGATGCCTTGATTGCCCATTTAGCTGCCTGTTTTTGGCCATTTCCCCTGAACATGATCCTTCACACCCGTGACCCATCTTGACCATGTGTCCATGTTTTCTATGGCCACATGAACTCTATGAACTCATCTATGAACTAATCTTTTGGTGGGTATCATGGAGTACAACATATCTTATTATGTGGGACACTCCCCAGCTGCTGATGTGCATTTTCTTATCCCTATTCTTGCCGGTATCCATCTCTGTATCCATATGTTGTATGTCTTTTTTGTATTTCACTGATTATTTTCTCTTTCCCTTTTATTGGTATGTACCTTAATGTATAGTCAGACTTAGGGCTGACCATAATATTTAACATGCATATCCTGCCTCAGCGTATGTCTCTGGCTATGTCCTGATCCACCTTTTGCTTGATTTCTTTATTATTGTCTTCCTTCATCTTTTGACAGTTTCAGATTTTCAGCCTAGGTACTTGGCTTCTGGCTTATGCTATTTACCTACCAATATATATGCCCCTGCTTTGGTTTCTTTCTGCACTGATCTGTACTATCTTCCTTAATTGCATTCCAGCCCTGCTTCTCTCCTGAAGAAGTCCATATAATCTAATGTTAGCCTCCCATCTTCCCCCACATCCACAGCCAGAAGCACACAGTTATCAATGCACTGATAAAACTCTGATCTGCTCCTTCTCACATACACCTTTCACCAAAATGAACAGGTGTGATGAGACTGGGCATCCTTGCCTAATGCCTCTTTTCATTAGCACTCCTTTTGTCATGTTGCCATTCACCTAGATATCTGTCTAGAGTGTTCTTTTATACCATCTTTATCCATACTATGAACCTTTCTTCAACGTCAACCTTCTCTAGGACTCCAGAGGCAACTCCATTCTACCAAGAGAAAAGCTTTATTAATATCAAATAGTATTATCCCTGTCTTCATTAACTGGTGATTCCACAGAACTCCATAAATTGTTAAACTTTCCTCCAGTTTTCAACTGATGATCCCCCTGACCAAACCCTACCAAGTCTTTCTGAATGAGACTTCAGTATGTTTATTTCTATCCTGTTTGGGAAAAGCTTAACTGGGATTTTGTCACCTACCTTTATGAAGGATATTGGTGTGAATGCAGTGGGATCCACTACGTTTTTAGCCGCCCTTTTATGACCCTTTGATAACCCTTGCCTAATCCACTGACAGGGGGCAGTCATTTCTTGTCTCAGTACCTTTGAAGGGACATGCTGGATATACTTTTATTTCTCATAGACCAGTTTACATAATTCTATAGGCATTCCATCCAGTTTTTCTGGTTTTCTTATCTACAATTTTTTTTTATCATCTGCTGCATTTCTTATGTTGTTTCCTGTTTAGATTTTTCCCCATTTCTAGCTGCAATCTGTCACTGGTTCATCCATTCCTTTGTCCCACCTGTTTGTGATTTATTCAGGTTCTAATAAAAGTCTAGTGCTTATTTCTTCTGCCTCTTCAATTCCACGTTTTCCCTTTCAATTTTTTTCCTTCACTTCACTTTTCTCCTTTATTTTCCATGCAAATTATCTCCCCATTTTCTCCCACTGGTTTCATCAGCAGTTCTTCTTTCTCTTCACCTCTCTCTCAAGTTTCATTTTACCATAATTCCAGTCTAAATTTTAATCTCAAGTTCTCTTCCTTCCATCTGTAACTGTGTATCTCTTTGTCCCTTATTTGTACCTGACTTATGTTTCAATCTTTTTAACAGTCTTCCATCTGCTTTCTTTATGATTCCTGATTTCAACATGAACCATACCCTGCATGTGCCTTTGTTCCTGTCTTCCCAACCAACTCCTATATTTTGCCTATTAACTCCTTCTCTCTTAGTGCTGTTTAGAACCCTGCTCTGAGTTTCCTTTTTTTTTTCTTCCTTTATTCTCCATTATGTTTTTTCTTCCTTACATTGCCGGCTTTTTGCACTTATCTGTCTAGTTGTTATTCTTATACTCACTAGGGTAGGTAGTTTCCTGCCTCTTAAACAACATTTCATAGAAAATTATTTCTTCACACTTATTTGAGTGAAAACAAGGATTGCTCAAGATTGAAGAGCCTTGTTTTGGTGAGTTTCCCCTTTCTCTAATGTGCAGCTATGAAGATGGAATTTATAAGTGAGGTAGGTATGGGAAGGGGGTTGCCCCCATGTGGGGATGCAGGAGGGCCTGTTCCCTGCAAAAAAAGCTTTTGATCTGTGCCGCTGCTTTGATTGATGAGATGCTTTGCAGTCTGTCATGAGCACTCAAATCAGTGATTGCATTTTATATCTCCTAGATGAAGTACAGGGGCATAGTGATCCCCCTAATGGCCTTCATGCAAGCTGTATACCCTGCTCCCTAGTGTCCAACCTGCTCTTGCCAAAGTGAATGTTGGGCTTCTGTGTTCCTCTCCCTCTGTAGTTCTATTCAGCCCCCTTAATTATAACTCCTTTATGAGTTTCTTGGCTTAAATTTGCTCCATTACTTTTGCTGTACTTTAAAATCAAGGTTTTTGTTTAGAGTTAGGTTGAAGTATCACCCAGTGATTGAATTTCTTTCCTGTTTTTCTTCAATTTCCCCACTCCTCAAAGAAATTCATGACGAATCCTTTTTCCTCCTTCTTTAGAGCATAAATTCTCATTTCTTTCCATTTCCACCCATCAATGTACTTTTACTTATGATCCATATACCTTCACCTCTTTTTGTTATACTTTCTGTGGTTGCATTTGCTAAACAGCATGGCTACCCCCCCCCTCTTCCTTTCACATAGTCCATCTACATTTTAGCAATGCTTCCAATCTTTATTATAATTGACTTCCTCTTCTTTTTAATGTTTACTACATCTTTTTCTTGCACCCTAACAACTATCCTCTAACATCAAACATAACCTCTCCAACTATAACTAGGGAGCATGTACTGTCAGCACTCACTAAAGCCAAGAACATAAACTCAGTGGGTCCCATTAACATCCCAGGAAGCCTCCTGAGCAGTCTGAAATGCAACTTATCAGGACCCTGGGAGTCATTATTTAACAAGAGTTTTAAAACAAGGTCTTGTGCCACATGAATGGAGGACTATGACAGTCATCACCTTCATAAGGGAGGAAGACCTTCAATAGATCCTGGAAACTACCGACCCATTATTTTCTATAGTCTTATTTGCAAAGCTATGGAAATAATTGCCATGGAAAATTATCAACAAGGACAAAGGAGATCTCCAAACACTGGAGCCATCCCAGTTTTGCTTTCTCAAAGGAAGGTCATGCTTACTGAACCTGGTAGACTTCTTTGAAAAGGTCACTAAGGCAACAGATGAGGAGAAAATGGTGCATATTGCCTAAGTAGATCTGGCTAATGTATTTCATACAATTCCCCACTCAGACAATGTCAAGAAACTTACAGAACTAGGTATGAACCCCTTTATAACATGCTGGATAGATAGCTAGCTCACTGATAGAACCTAGGAAGTTAAAATCTGTGAGGTCACCTCCACAAAGAGGCTGGTCACCAGTAGATTCCCCCAGTTCTCTATGCTAGGCCCACTCCTCTTTGGCATCTACTTCTCAGATGTCAAAACCCTCTGCCTAACCAAGGTCACAGATGCTTGTAAAGTGGGAGCAGTCATTTAATCACCCAATGTGTGAACACCCTTCAGGAAGGTCTGACACAGACAAAGGTTTTGTGCCAAAGCCATAGCTTAAAACTCACTACCAAGAAATATATTATATTACATGTTTGGAAGTCAGTGACCTTCTGTAACTATGTCATCAATAAAACACCACTAAAGGTTGATTCACTAGTCAGGGATCTGGGAACTAATGTAGTTGTTAATCTAGCCTTCAACCAAAATGTGTCCAAGGTAGTAAGGAAATCTTTCTATATTGGTCAGCTTATAAGCAAGGGAATGGCATCTGAGTCCAAATATGTCAAGAAGCAGCTCTACAAGGCCCTCATTAGACTCATCATAGAGTATAATGTCACCTTCGGTATGTACCTGGCCAGACACATGCAGCAACTGGAATGTCCACAAATTTTCCTTGCAAAAAGAATACAAGGAGTAAACCAAATATCTTACAGACTTCTGAGAAGTGACCTTTGCCTGGCATAGAAGGCAGTCTAGACTATGTTTTGATGACTCTTCTGCACACTGCAAAACAAACAGCATCAGAACTACTAGATTAAAATATCAAAATTTTGCTTGCAACATAAAAAGGTCATGTTGGAGAGACATATATGTTTCTCAGAGAATTCCCATTCTCTGGGACAGTCTATCCATTCATATGAAGTAGAGCTCCTCCTTATCCCAATTTATGTGCAACTTGGACCAATGGATGGGTTATCAGAAATTCCTCCCTGGTTTGGCATCTGTGTCTCTGATGAACAGAAACAGTCAGTAAATCATCCTTTATATTAATCAGATTTGTGCATCACATTTGGGCTGCATGGCTAGGCTTATAAGGGCCCTAGTGGTCATTATTCTAGAATGCAACTATGGACCTACGAATCTGTATGCTGTCTGCATTCTCACTATAGCATCTGCTAATGATTCAGCCTTTTTGTATTGATTTGATATCCCCTTACATTCCATAACATAAGCCTCACCTCCTTTTCTGTTAGTCTCCCTTTGTCTCCTCTCTCCTCAGGGCTAGAAAGACCCCAGTCATTCCCAACTTTTGACACTGGTGATGACTATGCCCAACATGTTCTGGCTTTTTCTTGACTTTTAACTCTGAATAGCTTACCACTGTGCCATGTTACCCACTCTCATTTTGTCATATTTCACATACTCTTTATTTTGTTATCTTTCTGCTTTCCCCTTATACATTTCAGATACCTATCACCTCTCACTACATGAACATCTTGCCTTTTCATCTGTTTTTAGTTCTCTCTCCCTTTAACCTGCTTATTGTAGATTGTTGGCCCTTTTGCAGCCTTCCTACCTTCAGTCTTTTGTTTCCAACAGTACTTCTCCTTAGGTCCCAGAAGTATATCTGGTTTCAGCTTCAGAGTGCACACAACTCCATGTATAATTGTTGGTTTATAGCAAAGTTTTGTGGGATAATCTCCTATGGTATCTGCACTGGATACCCTACTTCACTTTTAGTTTTATTGAGGGGTATGCATTGTTTCACACTATATCCTATTCCCACTTCCAGAATATATATGACCTTGCATAAATAAAAGTCTTAGGGTTTAAGCCTTTGCCTTGCTTTCTTTTGCTTAAGTTCTTGTTACTTGGATGTATCTTTAGGGGTTCTGTCCTCCTGTAACTGTTCTTCACTTTTGATTACTGTTTTTCTTTTTTTTTCTTTCTCTCTACCATAACTGACCACGGTCACTCTGGGATTGATTATATCGCTTATCCTCTCTAATACATCTATGCCTTGCTTATATACATTTCTCTTGCCATGTTCTTTTCTGGATATTTTTCTGAGGAGGTCATGTTCCAATACTCCATTTAAGGATATTTGTTCACTTGATGGATTTTATCCTTGATGTTCTAATTGTCTAGGGATCATCGCTCTACATTGCAATAAGTATTTTACACCATATGCTTGTCATACCTACTGATTACATTTCTCTCCTCTTGCTTTGGTTCCTATGCTATACTGCCATCTCACTGGTTTTCTAGAGATTTCTTCCATATCCCTCCCTTTGATGCTTGGTTACCTGTCAGTTTGCATTGCTGTCTTGACATTCCCAAGCACTTCAATTCGGGTCTATATTATATCCTCAAATGCTTAAAAAGTGAACGCAGATTGATCGGACTTATTTTCGCTAAACTGCAAAATATCGAAGCAGCAGAAACTCAAATTTTTTCCTAGGGAAAGAATTTGGTTGTCCGTTTCTGTTGCTTCGGTATTTTCAGTGTTATGGTGGAAAGTTACAGGTCAGATTCAGGTAAGTGTGCAATTGTGTGGATGTGAGTGTTAGGGTGATTTAGGTGAGTTAGGGTTAGGGCTTGGGTTAGGTGTGTGTGCGATTGAGTGGACATGAAGGTTAGGGTGGATTTAAGTGAGTTAGGGAGCGGGTGAGGTGAGTGTGTGATAGTGACGAACCTTAGAGTTAGGGTTTGGGTTAAGGTAAGTGGGTAGTTAGTGGTGTGTGCATAGTTTAGTGCAGGGTTAGGTATCAGATTTTAGGTGTATGTGTGTGGATGTCTGTTTGTTTGGTGTGCTTGTTTTGTTTGTATGTGTTTTGGATCAGCGATTTTTTGGAAAAAAAATCGCTGATCTGACAGTTCAAGATTGTAAGCTGTCGCTTAAATTAGGTCGATCAATCAGGGTTCGCTTTTTTAAGCATTCGATGATATAATATAGAGCCTTCATTTCATGTAGGGTTAATTAATTTATTTTTCCCTTCATTTCCATTGCTCCATTTGTATGTACGTCTCCTACAGTTTAATATCTCTGCTTTAGTTTGTGCTTCATTTTTAACAATTTGCATACTTCCCTGTCTCCTAACCTTTTCTCACCTGGACTACTTCACCAAGCCACATGCTTCTTGGATGTCTTCACCCTGCACTGTGGAGTGTATGATCAGGCAGCTTCAATCTCAGCATCCTGCTTTCTTTTCCCTTCTCCTTTTATAGCTTGATAGAGCAGTGACTTGCTTCCACTGACAATTCTGTCAGTTTTATTCTTTCTGAGTGTGTTATGTTACCATTTTCTTTTGTAAGTACCTGTTTTCTTCAGTTGTACTATGTAACATAAACAGATGTAGGTTCTTGACAGTGCCATTTAAAGTTTCCCACCATGTCATTGCTGCAGCTGCTTTGCGTTTCAATTGTTTAGTAAAAAGTCACTTGCCATTACCTGCAGTGTACATGCTTGATAGGAGCTCCTGGCTATCTTAACTCATTACATCTGAGTGACACCTCCATGTGCATCTGCAGTTAACTTCTAGTGACATCTCTAGGCATCAAATATTGTTTGTTCATATTTGCATCAGTAATTCCAAAACCATGCTATGCAAAAGGATTTAAAAGATTTAATCTTAAAGCTTACACAAATAGCAAACTCAACTGCATTAATATTTGACCTCTGTCTAGTGCAGGTAAATAGATATTAACTGTTTTTTATGATATTCATTTATATAGATATACTTTTTACATTTTTCTAAATATCTCAATAGCCAAGTAACAAATACAGAACTAGCTAGATGAATAAAATGCTGCTGAGAGTATGTATGTAACTTGACTGGCTGCTGAGATATTGTAAGTTATTTACAAAATATTACAAATGTAATTGTTTCTGTGTTTACTGTGACTTATAAAAGTTGGTGCAAGACCTAGAACCTAAAGAATGCTACCACTATAAAAAAATTGTTTGTGCTGAAGAGTTTGCCACTTATACTTCTTTAACAAGCCCTATGGTTCCAGAGAAATGAACATTTGTTTGAAATGTGAGGGCATAATTTGATTCTGTCAAAAGGCTTAAGCTCCACCCATTGAAAGTCACAGTCTAAAGCTCCACTGAGGGAATGAGTTAACTTCTGCCATTTTGCCAGTGTTCTTCTATGTGGCGTGAATAAAACATATTTTCCTTTTTCGTGCAACTATAGCCCAGATCTTTAGTTCTGCTCTCTTCCCTGACTCTTTCCCCCAGTTTCCTTTTTATTTCCTTCTTGTTCTTGAGACCATGATTTGTTTTCTATGACACTCATAGAGACCCTATGACATCCTATTATTGTTGCTGCTTTTTTATTATCCTAACCTTCACCCTGCATCCTTGATGCCTTGAAGCCATTTTAATTTCCCCACTTCCTTTTGCTGCTGCTGTTCCTCCATTTTATGTCTTTTGACAATTATTGTTTCTCACATAAACTGCTTGTAGAATATTGGGATCATTTTAAAAATGTATATATCGTGACCATGCATAAATACATCATGATAATAAAGCAGGTATCCCCCTTCTTATCTGTAAGACCACACTGAAGTACCTCTAATTTTTTTTACTTTTCACAGTTAATTTCCACATTTGTCAGCACTCTCTGACGATGTGCTTCTGACATTTTATCTATGCTAGCTGACAAGCCCAGGGCTACTTTATCTGTCAGTTAATGTCAAATACCCTTTGTTCAGAGTATTACCAATTCAAAAATAACAATAGGCAATACCTCTTGGTTGGGGTGGGCTTAAGACTCACCTTCTAATGTAGACAGCATTATTCGTTTTGTCTTACCTTTTCCTAAGCAGCGATATTACATATACACAATTTACTATTCATCTGCAGTCTCTTTTCTTGTTAGACTACAGTTGCCACTGTTGAAGTCTTTGGTTCCATACATCCTACCAAGGGCTACTGTAGTCCCCATGTCCTTTCCTCTTGTAAAATCATTTATCTTCTAGAAGGCTCCATTGCATTGTCAAGTAACAGTTCAATTAAGATGTCATCTTTTGCTCTTACTCTCTGCTTTGCAAGCTTTTGTAGTTATTGTTTTACACTATAACTGTGCATTTTACATAGCAAGTGTTGAGGTGGGTCTCTTTTGCCTGAGCCTTCCTCCAACCCTGAATACTCATTCAGTAAGTCCATCCACATATCTGGCATGTTCAAAGGTCTCAGAATGCATTTTAAAAAGATATTTTGTAACTGATTTCCTGAAATATCCGTACTGATTAAAGCCATCCTTACAGTTTCTGATCTATAGCTGCTCCCTTGGTCATCCAACCTGTATCTTTCCATCTCCATTTGCACAAAATTCATCCTCTGTAAATATGCCATTAAATATTCGGGTCTATATTATAAACACAAAAACCTCTAATCAGCGAATGCATATAACTCGAAACAAAAAGAGCGATGTATAAAAATTGTGAAACACATATTTACCGAAAATAAAAATAACGAACATGTATGTTTAGCCAAAAGCACGATCCGGGTGTGCTATAATTAACTAAACAAAATTAAATAACACAGTTTTGCTCCCCTGCACCCCCACCCCCCTACTTAAATATACCAACTCCGAGATTGCACAACAGAGAGGAAAAATATATATTTCCTTATCCCCACATGCCTACATAAGACGTTACTGAGATTGTGTTTGGGCAGCTATGATACACTTTAAAACAGTGTTGTTTTACTTTTCTTTGGTTATTTAAAGAACACCCGAATCGCGCTTTTGGCTAAACAAACATGTTCAATGTTCCTTTTTTGCTAAATACGTATTTTGCTATGGTGGCGGTGCTGCGGTAGCGTTGTCCCCCTCACAGTAAGACGCTGTCCGGTTCGATTCTCAGCTAGAGCATCTTCTGCGTGGAGACATGCATGAATGGGCGTAACTTCGTTGAAGGTTGTGCGTCAGGGCTGGTAACTCGGCACGTAAAAATCAACTACCAATCATTAGCAGACAGTTCTGCTGTGGCGACCCCTAACCGGGAAAAGCCGAAAGACACAAAACGTATTTCGCTATTTTTAATACATCGCTCTTTACATGCCGATGTATATGTATTCGCTCTTTAGAGATTTCATGCTTTCAATATAGACCCAAATATTCTGGTCATTATCTACTTTGCATTTTCAGCTGAATGACCCTCCAGTCTTGCCAGTGTGTTCTTCATGCTTGACACATTTTGCTTTAGGAAAGGCAGATCTCCTACTAGCCTTCAAAGTATTTCAAGCTTTCTCTCATGCTTTTTCCTCGATATTTTATTGTCTTTACTGGATGTTCTTTTTTTCCCATTCTTGTCAAAGCTGCCTTTTTTATATAAATGCCAACATTTTGACCAGTTTATTTGTCGTCTTCTACAGACTTACTCAAACTCTTGGATCAAGCAGCTATTTATTTATGTTTTGCATCTATTGACAATGAAAGTCGGATTGAATAATGAAATCCTTTTTAAGAGAGGCCTGGGGAAACAATCTTCCCAAAAAAGAAGCAATGTAAAGCGCAGTATATACATGTTAATACAGGAAACTTTTAGTAAGGTAATATTTGCTTTAGTAAATACTTCTTTCTTCTTCTTTCGGCTTTTCCTGGTTAGGGGTCGCCACAGCAGATCATCTGTCCGCTTATGATTAGCAGTGGAGTTTTACAGTGTTGAGTTGCCAGCTCACTGCCCAACCTTCCACAGAAGGCACACACATGCACATATTCACACCTAGGGCCAATTTAGAGTGTCCAATCCACCTACTGCATGTCTTTGGGATGTGGGAGGAAACAGGAGCACCCAGAGGAAACCCACGCAACCACAGGGAGGACATGCAGACTCTGCACAGAAGGCACCCCAGCTGCGAATTGAACCGGAGAACCTCTTTCTGTGAGGTGGCAATGTTAACCGCTGCACCACCGTGGCTGCCCTAATGAAATACTTTATAAAACATAAAAAAGTCATGATAGTAGTAGCATTATACTAAATAAATTCACTATAATATTATACAGTCAGGAAGGAACTTGAATTGTTAAATAATATAATATATTCTGCGCAAAACAGTAGTTTTACAGTATTTTTATGAAGGAACAAACTGAAGAGGTGAAGAAAGGGATACTACATAATCATTTGAGAAATTATAGATAACAGTAATAGAGGTTATATAAAAGTTTTGATAGCAAAAGACTTGAGGTAATTACCAATATAGTTCTATATGATAAACTAGCCAGGAAGGTATATGATAGGTCAGCTATTTGTAGTATGATATAAGTGAAACTTTAAAGTTAAAAAAGAAAATATTATGTAAATCCAGTAGGATGGCTGAGATGCCTTTCTTGTCAGGGTTAAGCTCTTTCATTCTTTCATTTGTTAGAAGTACATCACAACTTACTAATTACTCTCAGCTTCCCCCAATCATCATCATCTTCTTCCGGCTGTTCCCATTAGTGGTCGCCACGGCGGATCATCTGTTTCCATTTTGTCCTGTCCTCTGCATCTTGCTCTGTCACACCAACCACCTGCATGTCCTCTCTCATCACATCCAGAAACCTTATCTTAGGCCTTCCTCTTTTCCTGTTACTTGGTAGCTTCATCCTTAGCATCTTTTTCCCAATATACTCAGCATCCCTCCTCAGCACATGTCCAAACCAATGTAATCTTGCCTCTCTGGCTTTGTCTCCAAATCTTCCAACCTGGGCTGACCCTCTAATATACGTATTCCTAATCCTGTCCAGCCTCGTCACACCCAGTGCAAATCTTAACATCTTTAACTCTGCCACATCCAGCTCTAACTCCTGCCTTTTTGTCAATGCCACTGTCTCCAACCCATATAACATAGCTGGTCTCACTACCCTCTTGTAGACCTTCCCTTTCACTCTTACTGTTACTCGTCTATCACAAATCACTCCTGACACTCTTCTCCACCCACTCCATCCTGCCTGTACTCTCTACTTCCCCTCTCTTCCACACTCACCATTACTCTGAACTATTGATCCCAAGTATTTAAACTCATCCATCTTCACCACCTCTACTCCTTGCATCCTCACCATTCCTCTATCCTCCCTCTCATTCACACACATATATTCTGTCTTAGTTCTGTTGACCTTCATTCCTCTTCTCTCTAGAGCATATCTCCATCTCTTCAGGGTCTCCTCCACCTACTCCCTATTCTCACTACAGACCACAATGTCATCTGCAAATATTATAGTCCACGGGGACTCCTGTCTGATCTTGTCTGTCAACCTGTCCATCACCATAGCAAATAAGAAAGGGCTCAGAGCTGATCCTTGATGTAATCCCACCTCCACCTTAAACATATCCATCACTCCCACCGAAGATCTCACCGCTGTCATATTCTGTCCTCCGAAGTTTAAAAGTGTTGAATAGAACAGATTTGTTTTTTTAACAAATAGGTTTTTAAATTGTAAGTTTTTTAATAATATTTTAGTAAGGAAGTTTCTTATTGGGTACTAAAATCATGTGATAACATTTAATATAAAATATTACCTACTATATTAACAGGATAAAAAAGAAATTGGCACTGACAAAATCTATAAAACTTTTCAGACTTTTGGAAATCAAATGGGAATATTTAAAATCCATACTCTGTCAACTTCTGTCATCACATTTTATTTCTCTAAAGTAATCAGCAAATTTAGCCTACGGATGGCACTGAGTACCCAACATAAAATCTATTTACTTATAAAAGAGTAAAATTGTATTTATGCTGCAAAAAATATGTGAGGGTGCTTTAATAAACGTTATTACTTGAGTTATACGTTTCATTAGTGCTGTATTTATGTGTTATTCGCATAGAGTTTTAAGGTGTAAAGAAGAAAAATGGAAAATAAATAAAAATATAATTTACACATCAATTAATTAAAATTATAGTGCTCCATCATTCTAGTATGTTTCCAGTCAAATAAAAAAACTCTGCAAGTCATTTTGTATTAGGAGAATGATGCACCACAAAGTACATTGAGGCTAAAACAGTTGAGATGAAATACACTTAGCAGCTGGCTGGGACATTAGAAAGCAGAATTTTAATTGTTGGAACAGGCACTGTGAAAAGAGGCAGCAGAACAGACACACGCGCACACGCACGCACACACACACACACACACACACACACACACACACACACACACACACACACACACACACACGCACACACACACATTCAAATATACATACAAACTACACACATGCAAAATATTTATTTATTTTTTCACTAGGTAAGTGGGCTAGTCCAAGGACCTTTGTTAACCATGATCCAGACCATGATACCACATTATATTGGTTAAGGTGGAGACTATAGAGAAGAAAAAACAGGTTAAGGACACACACAGATAATTCAGAGAAAGGAGTGGCAGCATAACGGGGAGTACTCAAATAAAATATTCAGTGCTAATCCAGTACACGGGACATGAAGAAGCAATGATATGCTCTGTTTCCACTCTGGGGAATAAGAATAGGGTCTTAAAACTGCACCGACTACCTCTTGAACTTCGTACATGGCATGGAGCACACATCCTTTACTGCAAAAGGGATGAACTGCTAAGACATTTTCTAAGGAGGATGGAAATGCAAAGTTTGTATTAGTTATAAAATAGAATACCTGATGTGAGACCACAAGAGAAATGACAGCTATTGTGATGGAAGCTAGGGAACACTGCCAGACTTGGTGACCGTTTTGCTTATGCAAGCAGATGATTAAAACCTCCTTATCTTCTCAAGGCAGAGAAAAGTCATTGCACTGAATTTAATTTTCAAGAATGTTCTCTCTAAAATGGTTTGTCGTATAGTTTAGGAAAATATAAAAAAAAATAAATTCCTTGTTTATGAATATCCTCTACAGGAAGGAGATGTTACATTTCTTTCCTGTTATGAAGAATAGAAAAGCAATACTGCTGCTGTATGAATAAAACAGTTGAACTATGTATGCAAAATTTAAGTAGTTTTTATATATTGGAACTCACATGCATTGTAAATGTATCACTATTTAAGAGACAATGCACACAAATGTATAATTTGTGTTTTTCAAGGCTAACCTTCAACTCAAGCACATATGAAGAATCTATGCAGCAAATGTTACTCCTTTTGCAGCTTGTTAACTTGATTTCTGTCATAATATATATGCTTTCTTGAATAACTGGTTATCATACCTCTCAACCTCTTAATGCAAGATATCTGGACAAAGCCTAAAATAATGGGGGGGGGGGATGCCCAAAAATAGGGACAGATTTTAAATAGTGCTCTTATAAACTTAGAAAGCTGCTAGAATAACAAAATTTGTGTTAGCATTCATTTTATAAATGATATGAAGTCTGAAATTCAAATATATGTCATTATTTGGTGATTCTTTAGTGACTTCAGTCCTCCATATTTTGCCAGAAAGCCACTGATTTTATTACGAACAGACTAAACATCTGAGGCAAAAATCTGTACATTTTGTGAAAATCTGTATAGTTGAGAGGTGTGCTGGTTATCTAAATTTAACTGAGTCGGTCTATGACAAGACGTCAGGTAACTTGACATTAAATGAGAGAAATACTTTATATAAGCTCTTTGTTAACTGCACCATATGTTATATGCATGCAGGTAGAAGGGGCACTTTATTAGATATGGACAGGAATATTTGTATTAATAAAATGAAGAATATAAGCAAATATGAATTGCTATAGGCCGGTGAATTTGAATGTGTTTAACAGAGTCTATAGGAAGACTGATAAACTGCTGCTGGACTTACTAACAAAAGGCTTTTTGGAGCAAAAAAAAAAATATATATATATATATATATATATATATATATATATATATATATATATATTTTTTTTTTTTCTATCTGCTGACTTAACTTATGGTCCACAAGTACTTTGGAATACCCAAAATGCACAGAAATGAAAGAGACTTGCCACTTCAGGCTGATCCATGTAGCCCTTACAACAAGAGCTGTAACAAAAACTTTCAGGCACGCCATCATTACATACCTCCCTAAAGTGGATATATCATATAAACAGAACGACTTCAGACCTATCTCCAGTCTGTATCCTATAACAAAATGTTTGAGAAACTATTATAAAAAAAACTTTTCAAACTCTTTAATAGCTATGACCTCCTATACGTACATCAGCACAGATTCTGTAACACCTTCAACATGACAGCATTATCGTCACTGAGACTATTTATATTAATAGTACTGTAAGTGAGCGCTAGATTACAACAAGAAGAGCTGCTGATATCAATCTTGCATTTGAGACAGTAAACCATAATATCCTACTAAACAAACTTGAAAAACTCAGCTTTAAAGATAAGACAATTACCTAGTTCAACAATTGCCTTTCTGATAGGATAGTCTGAATTTATTTGAACAATCAATACTCTGATGATGCATCCATAAATTCTGGGGTGTCTTAAGGCTTTACACTTGGACTCCTACATTTTTCACACTTAATTACTGACATTTGTGACAATCTACATGGCTATAACCTTCTATTTTATGCAGATGGCATCTTGCTAATGGAATCCAGCAACTCATTATCAAGACTACAGTCAAAACTACAAGAATTGTTCTGTAATTTGTTCTCTAATCTTTGCCTAAGGTGTAATGATAATAATAATAATAATAATAATAATAATAATAATAATAATAATAATAAATAACTTCTTATTAACCCCACCAATAAAAACAGAATTTGAAGTTATTTACCTCCCCTGAGAAAGTTCCAGGTACTACCAACAGTTGACTTAAGGACCAACAGAGCAACATCATTACCAGTGTCTCTGAATACAAATACTTGAAATAATATACTAACGGATCCATGCCAAGTAACTTCTGTTGGCGGTAGTGCTGTTAAGCAGAAATAATTGTAAAACCTCAAAAAAAGGAAGCAGAAACAACCGTAAAACCTCTACAAATGGGTATGTCTCTAAACTGGCGCTAATCTTAATCTCAGTCTGTTCAGGAAATTACTGTTGAGAAATAATCCCTTTTCAAAAGTTAGGTGCATTGCCTGTTAATAAATATCTCAGCAGACCAAAACCACATAAATGCTGATGAGCAAAGCAAATAATCTATGATTATTTATTCCCATTAAAAAAATTAGAATAAATCTGAGGCTAACCACTCCTGAAATAATGTGGCTTTATTTGGCTTAGATAAGCACTTCAGTTCAAAGATTTCATCAAACCTAAATGTGGAGAATTTTAACATTTAAATGTATACACCTCATAGCACAACCTCTGAGTGTAGCAGGTTTTACAGTAGCACAAAAGAGGGTGCTGAGCAGGCATAGGCTTGGGTCCAATTGAAACAGCAAAACAGAAAAGAGATATAGTATAGTGTAGCAATAATTACTGCTTGAATATTGGGAAGACTATTGATTTATACCAGCCATTTTGATATTTAAAAGCTTAGATTTTCAATTTTTGTTTTATATTTTGCAACAAGACAAACTCTTAACTTGACAATACTTTTTAGGTCTAATTTACCTGCACAAATGTCACATAAACATTTGTGTTAGTTATTTACTTACTGTTTTTTTTTTTTTTTTTTTTTTAGATTTGCATCGATTAAGCCCTTGTAGCAAAACTATGGTCTGTAGATCTATTCTGAAGAAATTAAGGCAGCTATTTAAATATTCGGTACTGGTTTCATCTTTTGAGATTATTTGTTCTGACCAAGCACTTCTTCTCTCTGTGCACTCTCACTTTTAAATAGTATATATGTCAAAATATATAACAATCAGAATATTGAATCAAAACTCAAAATACTGAAAAGAAAACCAATTTTATACAGGAGGGAAACCCCACTGCACGCACCATGTTTGTGGCTGCCCCCCAAACCTCCTGAAAGGTATATATAGCAACCCCAAGATCGCTCAACAGTGAAAAAGAGCAAATCCGACATTTTCAGTATTTATAGTTTGAGATCAAATGAATGTAATCCATATATATATATATATATATATATATATATATATATATATATATATATATAGCTATATATAGATAGATAGATATAGATATAGCTATATATGTATATATATATATATATATATATATATATATATATATATATATATATATATATATATATATATATATATATATATATATATATATATGTGTATATATATATATATATATATATATATATATATATATATATATATATGTATATATATATATGAGTCCCCTGCATTTTGTTGAATATACAGGTGGTCGAAAAATGCTAGGTGTGGTAAATAATGCAAAAAATACTGATAGCCAAGTGGTCAAAATGCAAAGGTATATTTCTTCGAGACAGGTAAGTGGAGTTTGTTGGGGGGGTGAGAGTGTTTGTGGGTATATTTGAATTCTGGTGTTAAGGTCAAAGATAGGTAAAGAAATAGGTTTTGTATGCTTTTGTGCAAGCATGCGTACTGTATTGTGTATTTTATGGTTAAGGTCAGGGTTAGTTAAGGGGACAGATGTAGTATTATTCGCTTGTGTTTGCATGTCCAAGCCTGTCTTGTGTAGTGGCAATATTACAGGATTTCGTTTTAAGGTAAGATGTTAGGTTAGGGTTAAGGTAATTTGCTAACCCTAACCCTTCCCCTGACCCCATCCTGTACACCTTACTGTAAAAAAAACTTCCCATAACACTGACACTATTCAGAGAAAATTGAGGCTAGGCTTGATAGGTTTTTTAGTGTGAAATTTGAGAAAGGATTTTTTTTCCTTTGTAAATTTTTTTTTAGGTTTGATTTTTAGGGCATTCAATATTATACACTTTCAAACTTCTTAATAATAATATTTGATATTCAACATTAAGTACATAGTATACTCATTTACATATATAAATGTATGCATATGTGATGACCCACCACTGGACCAGTAATCAAGGAGCCTCAATCCTCACCACTGGCAACAGTGGAGGACATTCACTGAGAGGATGACAGGAACACACTTTTTTCCAGCTGCAGCTTTCTGCATCAAGTGCAGTTTTCCTTAAGAGTACGCAGAGACCACAGGCAGTCCAGGGTGGGTTTCTCCCTCATTCTCCAGATCTCCAGTAAGACTACCCACTGGCACATCTATAGAGTTGAGATCTCAGCTGAGTGACCATGCCAAGACCTCCAGCACCCTCTCTGTTCAACCAGTGCTTTGTGTCCCTGCCCAAGAAGCTGACACGCACTCAGTCTTTGAGGTTTGATATTCACAAATAACATTTAAGTATTTACAAAATTACCTCCTTTTGTTACACTTCTTCCCCCCTTCAAAGACTCAAGCTAGTTTTTCAAGTGGCCCTTGAGAAACATTGCTTGAGAGGGATGAACCTATCTGGGAATACACTACCCCATACCCTGTATTGAGATCACAGCTGCTTTGGCATTGGTGACTACAGTACATTGCTGCATTTTCATATCATATGCCTGCAATCCTAGGCTCCAACATAGTAACTTTGGATTTTGCTGGTTGGCTCCCTGTAGTCATAGCTCCCCCTCAGACACCTCCTGCCTTCTACTGCAAATACTTAGCACCAGGGTCTCTCTATCATGGTAAGGTTTCATCATGTTAACATGGTACAGTTTGATCCCCTGCCTCCTGCCTAGCAGTTCTACCTTGTAGTTAACATAATTGACATTCCTTACCACTTTGAAGTGTCTTTCCCAAGCTTCCTGCAGCTTGTTGTGTCTGACAAGAATGAAGACCAACATGTCAAGCAGAACACCTCGCTGGCCCTCTTCAAGAGAAATCTTGATGAGTGAAGGATGGGTAACAGAAAGTTCACTCCAGGGATCATTCCAGTTGCCCTACTGGATATGGGCACTGTGAACTAACATTGGGTGGCATGGTACCTGGGCAATTTTTTTGGGCTAGGCTTGTAAATGCTCCAGGGCCATTAGCCTAGTTCACACCTATGAACCTATGAAACATAACCTGCAGCTCCACAGCATACTATGGCTTGAGCATTCCTGTCATACAAGACATTTTTTCTGCTGCTGGGCTCCTGACAGGTTCTCCTGGGCCAAGCCCATGAGTTCCCTGATCCTTGTCCTGAGGTTTAGGACATCTGCCACAACAGACTCCTTGTGAGATTCACACTCACCCTACCACTCATCATGAATCAAATCTATAGATCCCCTCACCATATGCCCATACAGCAACTCAGAAGGTGGAAAACCTGTGGATTCCTAGGGCAACTCTCTGTAAGCAAACAGCAGATGGGCCAAATGTGTATCCCACTCTCTTAAACTAGTCTGCAAATGCCCATAACATGGTCTTTAGTGTAGATTTTAACATCTCCACAACTCCATTTTCTGGGGATGGTAGGGGGTAATCTTTAGGTGCTTCACCCCACAGTGCTTTCACAGACAAGCCAGGAGGTCTGACATGAAATTGGCATCTATGTCAGTGAGTATTTCTTTTGGGAACCCTACCCTGCTGAAAATCTCTAATAAAGCATTTGCCACCTTTTCTGCCTCAATGGAGGACAGGGCTACCGACTTAGGGTATCTGGTAACATAATCTACTACCACTAGGATATATTTCTTCCCTGAGGAAATTGTGGTACTCAAAGGCACAAGAATATCCATAGCTACCCTCAGAAAGAGCTCCTCAGTTATAGGCAAAGGCATCAAAAGAGCTTTGACCTTGTCTCCTGTCTTGCCTACCTTTTGACACTGCTCACAGGTCCTGCAGTACCCAGTTACATTCCTAGAAATACCAGGCCAATAAAGTTATGCATAATATATCTCTTGGTATATTTTATACCCATATGACCTGCAAAGGGAATGTCATGGGCTATGGCTAGATGTGCCAGATCGTAGGTTCTGGACACTACTGCTGTATTACCTCAATTTCCAGTCCTCCCTCAAGGATCCACTCTCTGTACAGTAAATCTTTGTTCCACTATACAGATTCACCTTTTTCTTAAGAATCTGGTGCCTCCCTAGCTACCTTCCTCAGGCCTTGCAATATAGGGTCTGAGAGCTGAGATTGCCTCAACTCTCTCTTTGTAACCATTCCCATCTGCCCTTCCACAGGAAATCTAGTGTCCACTGACAGTGGTGCCTCACTGTCAGCCTGGGTACTCCTACTCACTTCTGCCCTTGAAGTCACTCTGTCCAAGGGAACATCAGTACCAACCAGCAACTGTGGTTCGCCTTCAGTGTCACTGCTACAGGGTAGCTCCCTCTCTGAAGTAACCACCTCACTAGTCCTGGCTTCATCTGTGCAGTCTGTCTGGGTCCATCCAAGGCTACCAGATGCACATGCCTGTTTCCAAGCCTGACTGCGTGTAACTGCATGCAAACAAGGTACTACATTATCAAAATCATACCCTGTCAGGACATCTGCATTGATATCCTCCAACACATCTAATTGCTTGCTTCTTATTCCACCCTCCCAGTCAAGGTGAATCCTATCCAAAGGTATTTGGAATGGGGTCCCTCCTAAAGCTATAACTGGAGTAGACTGCCCAAGCAAGTAGTACTCCTCTTTAACTATCGCAGGCTTCACAATGGTAGGTTAAAGGCTTTGTCTCTCTTAGCAGTAGGCTGCTTTCCATCTACTAAGATAGGATATACCCTCTTGTTGTCTGCAGACAACTTACAACTGGCATTCTTTCATTTTCACTTGCTGGCTCCCCAACCTTTTGCTCCCTACCTTGCCTCCATGGACATATATATGTTACATGGCCCCAATGGTTACATTTAAAACATTTAACCCTTGATCTTGGCAGTGTACCTGAACAAGTGGTTTCTCCTGTTACTGGTGGACTCTGTTGGGGCAGTTTAGCCTGCCCACCATGGGTTCCCCTTATACCCATATGCAGCACTGGCTATCCCTTTCCTGTGCACTGATGCCCTGCTTATTAAGTAGAGACCCCATTTTTTTCCCAGCTCATCTGCAGAGTTACATTCTTGGTCTGCCAACCAGATTCTCATGTCCTCAGGCAAAAAGTGCTAAGTGCTTGTTTCCTCAACTTAAGGTCTGCCAGCCTTTCAAAAGTGGTGATCTGACAGACACTCACCCACCTATAATTTCTTAACTCAACAATATAATCATGCACACTTTCATCTACTTTTCTTCTATGCTCACAAAACTTTTTTTCTATAAGCTTCAGGTGTTAACTTGAAGCATTCAAGTAAACAACATTTGACTTTATCATAATTTAAAAAATCAATATCAGACAATTTAGAAACAGCAGTTACAGCTTTACCATGAAGTATGGGAGTTAGGGACTGTACCCAGAGCCCTTGGTCAGCATTATACTATTTACATACTCTTTCAAATATATGAATGAAACTATCAAAATGATCATCCTCTGTAAATTGTGGAAGACATTTATTGATCTTTATTGCTTCTGGAGTTCAATTATTCCCTTCCGCATTACCTCCATGACCCTGGCAAAAGTCAGCATCTCCCTCTCATGTCGATACTGCTGCTCATTTTCTTCAGTCTCCAAATGCTGCAGTCTCTCTGCTGATTCTAATTCCATCTGTTTCTCCTGCTGCAGCGTCTCTGCTGATTCTAATTCCAAACATTTGGCCTCCAATTCAAGTCTCTTTAATTCCAGATGAATTTTTAAATCCTCTGAGGAAAAAGAGAACTGTCCTGTTTCTGAGGGTTGCAAATTCTGATCAACAGACTGGTTATCCTCTCAGTTGCTGGTCTGAGCTGCGGCTAAGACTAAAATCATTTCCTCTTTAGTCAGGTTGGCATGCACCAGTCCATTGGCTTTGCACACCTTGGCCAACTGATGGTTTGTCAGCTTATCATAATCCTCTGATGACATCTTTGACTAAACTAAACCACCAAAAAAAAAAAAAATTAAATAGAAGTGTTGTGAAATGAAACTCTGAATGTCAACCTTGTGACTGCTGAGAGGACACACCTTTAGTGACAACTGCCTAAGGGCTACAGAAGTTCAATTAATATCCACACCACTGCTCACCAATATGTGATGTCCCTTCTCTGGGTCAGTAGTCAAGGAGCCTGAATCCTCACCACTGACAGGAAAGGGATGTTCACTAGGAATACAAATAGATATACTCAGTATTTCCAGATTCAGACTTCTCTGCATCAAGTACAAGTTCCCTTAAGAGCACACAGGCAACGCACTCAGACCAGGGTCTGGGTTTTCTGTATCAGTCTCCCTCCAGGTCCCCAGTAATACTGCCCACTGGCACAGCTAGGCTTAGGTCCTCAGCCAAGTGTGTAAACCACATTCTCCAGCACCATCTCTGTGAAACCAGTGCTTCATGTCCCAATAGATCCAAGTAGCTAACACACACACTCTTCAAGATTTAATTTTTAATCACACACACCTGGGAAAGGCTGGCACAGATTACCTGCTTTACCTACTTTGCCCAGACTATAAGATAGATTCACTGCCACCAATTGGTTAATATAAGGCTCTTAAAAGTGTATCCAATTATACTGCGTGAAATTAATATTAATACAAATGGTAATTTTGACCAAACAGCAAGGCTTTCAGGAGTGGCCAAAGTTATCACGAAATAAATAATGCAAATACTCTCAAAACATGAATATTTTCTAAAAAGACCAGCCACAATGAAAAGTCTAAATACATTCAATAATAAATAATAAAAGAACAAGAAAACACTAAATATATATTTACAGTAAATACCAGAGTTTCAGTCTCAGTAAATATTAAAAATAACACAGCAGACAGGTTCACACAGAGAAAAATAATACTTAACTAATCTCACTATATTATCCTGACTAATCTAAAGAATACTTTTCCATGGTCCACTTACTAGAGCAAGGCAAGATGAAGTAGGTGAGAGATGATTTGTTTCTCAGGTTTCCAAAACAGAGTGCTCAGTCTAACTGAGGGAATTCTCAATACAATATCTAAATATTATTTCTGGGATAGCTTATAGAATGACATCACATTTGGTTATCTGACTCTGCTTCCAACAGTATCACCAACACTAGAAACTGCAAGATTTTAGCACCTATGTGTTACCATACACACAGACAGAGCTTTGCTTTCAGATCTGCTGCAGCTCCTGGAAGTCATAAAACAATTTCAAACCTCTACCCTTCCAGAGTAGCAATTAGCTTCCTGCTAGAGACACTAAAGAAGGTTTCCTAATACTTGGTTTCCCAGACATTCTGTCTGTGGCTGCAACCAGAACTGTATGATACAATCTTTATGGCCTAATTTAATTCCAACAATTTTTCAGAGATTATTGCAGCTAGATTGTGATTAATCTCTTCTCGTCCAGTATCCTCTGTTAAAACATATACATTTAATTCAGTTACAATAATACATGTACAATTATTTTATTTCCAGCAGGACACACTGTTAAAAATTTTTTAACACAAGCAACTTTACAAATACATTTTTAACACAAGCATCTATACAAATCAGTTTGATATATAAATGACATAAAATTCTTTATTAAATTCCAGCTAGCTGTGCTGGCATATGTTACACTTCCACTACCCTACTACTCCTGGCATGGTTTGCAGCACCTCAGATCATTTAGATTTCTTAAAACTAGAAAACAAGAACAGTAGTGCAGCTGCTATGCATTTAAGGAAATACGGCAATTTTACTGCATAAAATGCATAGTACAACTATTGGTTCAGTATTAGGGTTAATGCAGTACCAGCTGTTAAAATATGTCAGTGGCTGAATGTGGTATTCTGGCCTTTAATTCCAAAGAGGTCAAAAGTGCTGTTTTTTATCCTCTCCCCTTATAATGGATTGATGATCCAGTAGTAACACTGCAGTGCAACACTGGGAGGTGCTTCACTCCTGATGTACCACCCTTTGAACTAGAAGTTAAACTGAGGTTCCATTTTCCTGAGCTAGTAGTAGTCCTGATGTGAATAGGATGGGAATAAAGGTCACATGTCAATTAACAAAAAGTATAGGGGGATTTTCTCAGTTTCTTGGTCAAATTTCCATGGCTATATAAAAAGAAACAGTTCATATGTTTGCCGAAGTATAGGTACAGGAACAGCATGTTTAGCAAAAGTAAATAAATATAATAGTAACAGTTTGATTTATTTTATTGAAAAAATGTAGGTGAGGCTATGAAAGTGACTGGATGTGGGTTGCAATGTGATAGAAGCATCACACCAACAGGTAATAATAAAAATAATTAAAAAAATTGATTTTAAAATATTTACAAATAAGCCATACAAATATGGTCAGTCTATATGTAAATGGGAAGGGTGGGCATTATGTGTAATTGGTTCCCGGCCATACAATAGTTAACAGCAACTATCCTACTGAGTGCTGAGAAGGGGAAAGAGTAAGAAGGGAAACCATTCAGTGTTTTTTATAATATTCTGTATTTAGATATATAATTAATATTGCTTCAAGATGAATCTTGGCAACTTAGGCCTGTGCTAAAATCTTTCTACTTCCTAGAGCCAACCTGAATAGTTCCAACATGCAAGATTGTAATGTGTGCCTAATAAGAAAAGGCACAGATAAAGGGTCTGCAAATTCTTCAGTTATCAAAACAACATAGAGGTGTTTAGTTTTAATTGGTCAGTGGTTATAATCTCAGATTTTACAGTATAAAATCATTACAACTGCCTTGTTTGAGGAGAAAAAACCTTGATTTCTTAGTCTCCCATGTACATGTACTTTTTACAATTAAGGAGATTATTTTACATTGCTGAGTTGTGTTGCATGAACTATTTTTTTATCTTAATACTATAAACAAGTAGGACAATCTTTTTTGGCTGTGTGAGAAATCTCAGTCAGCTCATCATGTCTAACACCCATGTTGACAGTTACTTATATATGTACTACTGTTATATTAATTATGGTTTATTTTTTTCTGAGAAACGTTTTTTAAGATATTTTTAATTTTTGTATATACTTTCATCCTTATATTTAATTGTTTTAACTACATGAAAACATTTACAATTAATGTATTTTAGTTAATGGATTTCTTAGATCGATGAATTAATTTGGAAAGGAACTAGAAAAAAAATAATTATCATTGGGTGTTATTAAGAGAAAGTGCTTTAAATCAAATGAGTGGGGAGGGGCTAATATTATAAAAGAAATGATGAGAAAAAACATGTTATTCTGATGAAGTGCCACTGACTGGGATAAAAGTACTTAATATGTTTTATTTTGGTGAATATTTATTGTTTAATAAAAACGTTGTGAATTGGCAAGCTCCTGGTGACCTAGTCAGTTTTTCATAGGTTCATAAGTGTTTACTAGGCTAATGACCGCAAGGACCTTTTTAAGCCTAGCCATACATCCCAAATCTCTGACAAGTTCTGATACCCTTGATAAGTCTAATCAGAGACTTGGGAGATGAAATATTTAAAAACAGAGGCCTGGGAGATGAACCATTTACATGTTGCCTGTGTCCATTAAAGCAATCGGTGCCAAGTCAGGGATGAATTTCATGAACTTTGCTTCACATGGATGGGTAGCCTGTTCCACATACTGGGTAGTCTCTGGGATACATATTTATCTCTGCAGCAGGTCCTGTTTATATCACAGGCAAGATTTAAGTCTTTTGAATGAATAATTCTGGTGTGGATAATTCTGGTGTTGTTTGTTTGGTGGATATGCAGGAGTTCCATCAGAGTGAGGTCTGACAATGCCCTGTATGCCAGGCTTAAATCTCCCTTCAACAGCCTGTAGAAGACAGAATACAGGGATAGAGCCTTGAGGCAGTCTGCACAGGACATTTTACTTATGCCCTATATTCTTTTAGTGAGGAACCTCTGAGGACATTCTTTTTACAGGATATGCCTGGTTAAGTACATATCAAAGGTGACACTGCACTCAGTGAAAATTCTGGTGAATGCTGAGTACAGTGGAACAATGGCTTCCTTGGACCTATATACCATACTTTATTTATATGCTGTGCAACATAGAATAATTTCCTCACCACTGTAGTCACATGATGGTCAAAGAGTAGATTACTGTCTATTTGTGTTCCTAAGTCTCTGACTACTGGGCCATCTCTAAGGGGTGTGTTGTCAATATGATAGTTACCAGGCATGGCTGACTTCTCAAAGGAAACTTTTATGAATTTCTTGGCATTTAGTTTTAGTCCATGGCTTTGACACCAGTTGTTTGTCTGTGTCAGCCCTTCCTGGAGAACATTTGTGTCAGTGCTGTATTCAATGACAGCTCCTGATTTGCAATCATCTGCAAATTTAGTCAGACAGAGACCATTGATATTGGTCTTGACTTCAGAGAAGTTAATGCCAAAAAGGAGCAGTCCATGAACCAGTCCCTGAGGGACACCACTACTGACTGGCCTCTTTTTAGCAGTGGACTCCCCAGTTCTAACTTCCTGGGTCTTGTCTGTGAGCTATTTGGCTATCCACTGGGGACATATGGATTTGTACCTAACCTCTTGAGTTTGTCAACAATGCCCAAGTGGGGTATTATGTCATATGCCCTGGTCAGGTCAAGGTAGGCAGTGTGAATCATTTTGCCCTCATCCATTACTTTAGTGACCTTCTCAAAGAGGTCCACCAGGTTGAGTAGGCATGACCTACCCTTGATGAAACCAAACTGGGTTGGATCCAGGGTCTGGAAGTTTACTATATCATTATCAATCATTTCCATAAAAATTCTTTCCATGGCTTTGCATATACTACTAGTCAGACTTATGGGTCTGTAGGTGTCCCACCTTTGTGTGGCGGGATGACTGTTGCTATTCCCCATTCATGAGACATGAAGCCTGTTTGGAGGCTACAGTTAAACATCAATTCCAGAGGTCCTGATATATCATGTTTCATACTATTTAGAAGGCATCTTGGGATATTGTCTGGGCCCATTGATGCAGTGTTCTTGGCCTTAGATATAGCATTAGGACCTGTTCCCTTGTTATGACAGGGAGAGTTATATTTGATGGTATTTCCTGAGGGAAGCTTAAGGGGGGAAAGATGGGTAAAGTTGGAGCTGAAATTGTTGGCCAGTAGGTTTGCTATATCTTCTGGCTCAGTATAGGTGGCTCCATTTACAATAAGGCTACACACAGTTGTGTATTGCCTTTGAGGTTGCAGACATAGCTAAAGAATTGTTGTGGTTGTCCTTGGCCTGGGAAGTCAAATTTACCTCAAATTTAGCTTTGTTAGACTTTATTTGTCCTGAGTTGTATTTTTAGTTTGATGAAAGCTCTTTTATCCTGCTGGGTGTTGCACCTCCTAATTTTTGCCATGATTTTCTTCCTTCTGTTATACAGCCTTTTGATTTTATGATTCTACCAGGGAGGCTTGTTTTTTTAGTCAATTCTATACTTCTTCCTGGTGGGTGTAGCTGCCTCTGCAGCTATTAACATGATTGTATTGGTTCTCTGTGAACAATTCTGCATAGGCACCAGTGCTCTCGGGGTTTTTTGGGGCTTAACATTTTTCCAGGTTATCACTTAATAGGATTTGTAGTGTTGCTTTTGGTGGTGGAATCCATCTCAGGAATCTTATCTAACATACAGTGTTATGGTCAAACACTTAACCTTCTTTAACAATTCAAACCTTTATTTATCATCAGAATGAGATCTGACTTTAGGTATAACCACCTTGTAAGACAGATTATAGGAGTGTATGAAGAGCTTGAAACAGTTCAGGTTTAAATGTGAATGTGGCTTACAGGTTTGCAGAGTCACCCTGGGAAGTCTGCATAGCCTTGTTTTAAAGTTGACAACCTTATGACAAGTCATTAATACTTAAATAAAATTACAGATCCTCACACTGGCACAGAATGAGGGAAAATAAATGGACCCCTACATTTCCCAAGGAAGTGAGTTGCACTTATAGTCTGTAGAACGAGGCAGAGACGATCCACAACTGGGTGACAGGTACAGTGCATATAGTGGCTCATTCTGTTGTGATAACCTGCTATTCATGGGTCTTTACTTCAGTAATAGCTCTTATTTTGGTGTGACTGCTGCATCCGCCACTGTGCTCTAAGCCTTGTTTTATAATGTCCTAGACAAATTGGAGTCTGTAGTGCTCTATCAATCTACTTTTGACCTTTTCTGTAGTCATCAAGTACTGCTGATACTGATTATCATACCGTGTGTTGATAGTTTTGCCTACTGGGACAAGCAGTTATCATCACCACTACAGTTTAATACATCACTCTGGCCTCTGGGTCTGATCATGTGCAATTACATTTGCAGGCCACAATTGCACTTTAACTTCCTTGGCATATCCATCATGGTAGCATGCTGAATATGTGGTTAAGTTATTTAAACCTTTCACAGTTTCCTCTACAGTACTTCAGTTTAATGTTTTCATTTCCTATACAGCCTGCATGCTTCAGAAAGCATTTCTTCTGTTCTGTTGTAACAGACTACTGTAATTCTTTGTTAGGCTATACTTCTGCTATAAAAAAAATCTCACACATTTGTCACACAGTCTGATATTAATTTTCACTTAGAAACAGCAGTGCGATTTCAAGCCTGGTAAAGGTACTTCTCAGAAAACTATTTGTTTATGAACATGTTACTTAGAACAAAACACTTCTAGACATTTTTACTGTGCCCATGTAATAACCAGGAACCCATTTTCCTTGACCTGTCCAGTATTATTTAATTTAATCTTATTTCTAGTTTCATAGCTGGTATACAAATGCTGACTAACATCTTTTCACATGAAATCCAAGCAGATGTCAAAACAATTTGGACAGCAAATAATTTAGAATGATTAGAAATGTCATTGGCCATGCGGTAAACAGTTTTTTAATGTTCAATTACTTTGAAAAGAGAAAAGTTTCAATACCACTGTGCCAGTAATTATAATCAAACTTTTAACACTTGTTTAGGAATAATAAATTGATAAAACAGATTATCATTTCACTATGTAACATTTAACATGATTATATTGATATATTATATGAATGCTAAAAAATGTGTTAATTCAATATGTAACTTACCTAACAGCCTATAAATTCATTCATTCATGTTCTGATACCCATATATATAGGCTACACTGATGTGTTAGCTAAAATATGTACTTATAATTATTCTTAATAATGCCTAGTAAACCAAGTTTAATTTGTCAAAATCAAAGAATATAGAGTAAACAGGGAAACTGTAATCATCAATAAAATTAATATTCCCATGCATTCATTAATTTTTCAGTTATTTGTTTTATCCTGTTTAGTATTGTAGGGAAGCTGGAGGCTATCCTGGAAGCAGCCAATGGAAATAAAGCATGGTACAAGTCCTGGACAGAATGTAAACACATGCATACTGACAGATAGATAGACACACACTCATGCACACATGCGCAGACACTTGCGTGCACACACACACACACACACACACACACACACACACACACACACACACACACACACACACACACACACACACACACACACACACACACACACACACACACAAAACAATTGTCAATTTGGATGATCACCAATTCATCTACCTGCATGGTGTTGGGATTTAGAAAGAAAACAGTGTACTCACTAAAAATTTCAAAAAGGCATGGCCCATCCCAGAACAAAATACTCAACCCACAAAAAGGCACTCTAACCCTTTTGGCTTTTTGTAATATTTTCTGGGCCTGGTTCTTAGTCTAAATCCACTGCTCCACAAAAAACATTTCTTAAAATGTCTTCCTGTTCTAAGCGTAAGACCTGATCCTGGGAGTCCTGACACTTCAAAGTTAGCTATATATATTTAACATTTTATACATACAGGTTCATAGGTACTTACTAGGCTATTGATCTGAGGATCTTAAGAAGTCTAACCTTACATTCACAGACAGTTTTTTTAACCCATATATTTTGTGTATGAATAACCCAGAGGTGAGCTGAAAGGATATCGTGGGGCCTTTACTTGTGATCCTTTTCCATGAGTTGCAAAACCAGAGCTGAATTTCTGGTTTCCCATCCATTCACCCAAATATATATATATATATATAGATATATATATATATATATATATATAGATATATAGATATATGTGTGTGTGTGTGTGTGTGTGTGTGTGTGTGTGTGTGTGTGTGTGTGTGTGTGTGTGTTTAAATATATATATATATATATATATATATATATATATATATATATATATATACATAGAGAGAGAGAGCGATAGAGTTGTGTAAAATCTTACCATAACCATAGATGTCCTTCTCTTCACTGCTGCAATATTCTTAACCTGAGGGATCTCCCACCTGAAGGCGACCCAGTGTCAGCCAGTATACAAACATCTTATGCTACTGTAGGGTACGTGGAATGTCAGATGTAGGCTGCTGTTGGATATAGGCCATGAAAACAAAGTACACACTTACCATCCTCAGAACTGTATACCCCAGGAGGAATACCAGATTAAGGATATAAAAGGTCAGTACATCCAAGCATAACAATAGACCAGAGGGGAAGGAAGGAGGGTAGAAGACTGCAGCAGTGAAGAGAAGGACATCTATGTTTATGGTAAGATTTTACACAACTATTCTATGTCCTTCTGTTCACCTTGTTACAGTATTCTTAACCTGAGGGAGGGTGCCAAAGCTCAAGAAGGAAGGGAAGAGGAAGGAGCAGAGGACGTCTCTATGAAGCCATGTAAAATGGCTTTAGCAAACCTGGCTCTGGATCTGTAAATGTCATCCAGTTTGTAGTGTTTGGTAAAGGTACGGAGAGAAGACGAGGTGCCTGCTTCAAGGATGGCACTATTTAAGACCTTGAAGAATGCCTTAGAGGAAGCCACAGCCCTGGTAGAGTGGATGTCATGGGTAAAGAGAGAGACTCTTTCCATGGGGGATGTAACAAAGGCAAATAGTCTTTGAAATAGTCTGCTTGGAAGCATGTAGACCTAGAGCCATTGGATGAAAGTTTACAGAGAGCTGATTAGATATCCTAATAGCTTTATTCTTGTCCAGGTAAAAGCTAAGTATCTGTATACATCTAAGGAATGTAATACCTTCTCACTGTGGTTTTGTGTATAAGGGAAGAAAGTAGGTGATTAAATGGACTGGTTAAGGGATAACTCATTAACCACTTTTGGCATAAAGGAAAGATTTGTTCTCAAGGATACCCCCATCCTTATGAAATACCAAGAAGGGAGGCACCGCCATAAGGGCTTGAAGCTATGACACCCTTCTGGTTGTGATCAAGGCCACTAGTAAAACAGTTTTCCAAGAGCAATGTTTGAGGGAGGTTGAAGATGAAAGCTCAAAAGGGGCCAGGGTCAGCTTTTCTAGAACAAAATTAACATCTCAAGGAGGAATAGGTTTCCAGGGAGGCCTAATGTGAAGGAAGCCGTTAAGGAATTGTTTCACCTGAAATCTGGACACTAGAGTTGGAGAAAGAGGCAGACAAGCAGAAATAGCTGAGGTGTGTGCTTTTACAGAAGAGTAAGCCAAGCCAGCAGAGAGAAATTCACACAAGTAAGGCAGAACCACTGGAATTCCCACTGTCAGTGGGCCTTGGTTCTTAGCGAGACACAAAAGTGAAAATCTTTTCAAATTGGAAATGTAAAATTTTCTGGTATTGGGTTTTCTGGCCTCCTGCAAAACCCTGAGCATATCCTCTAAGAAGAGGTGTTTGAAGGGGGTTAGAATCCTATCACCCACAGTGTCAGCTGTAGCATTGACAGGTGTGGATATATTAGGAATCCTTTGCTGTGTGTGAGTAGGTCCACTCTGTGGGATAACTTGTGGTGATGGCCCTTGGCTAAATGTAGAAGGTGGGGTAACCAGTGCTGTCTTGTCCAAAAGGCATTCACCAGCAAGATTTTTGGTTGGTCCTGTTGCATCTTGGACAGGACATTTGGTATTAGAGGACAGGGAGGGAATGCATACAGAATCATCCCCTTCCAAGAGAAGGAAAGAGTGGCTACCTTCCATACCAGAGGACCTGGGACTCTGGCACAAAATTTTGGAGTCTGTTCACGGAGTAGGCAAATAAGTCAGTTTGAAGAATACCCCATTTGTTGACTATCTCCAGGAGTACATCCCTGTGAAGCATCCATTTGTGGGACTGAGTCAGGGACCTGCTTAGGGAGACTTCCACGAGATTCCATTGGAGGTAATGTACAGCACCTGAATAGGCATGTGTGACATTGGGCAAGAAATTCCCATAACAGAAGAGCCAACCTGCAAAGAAGATAGAATTTACACCCCCCCCCCCCCCACATTGCTTGTTCACATACCAGAGGACTGTTATGTTGTCTATGAAAAGTTGTAGAGGGCCTGGGCAAAGGAGAGGTTGAAAATGCTTGTAGAACTAGTTCACAATGCTTGCATTTCCCTGATGCTGATGTGTTCTGTTTGTTGGGAGGGAGACCAAATCCCCTGAACTGTGAATTTTCCCCAAGGCCACTCCCCAGCTCAATGTTTGATGCATATGTGTTGAGTTCTAAGACTTGAGTGAGAGAATGTAGGGGTAGACCTGGATTTAGGTATATCTGTTGGATCCACCAGTGCAGTTCCCTCTTTAGGCAAGGAATGAGGGAGACTTTGTAGTCTAGTGGGTGAGAATGCTGGGTCCACACGATCTGAGGAACAACTGGAATTTCCTCATGTGGAGTTTTGCCATCGGTACCATGGGAATGGTTGAGGCCATAAGGTCATGAATCACAGCATCCTGAGGAATTCCCTGGCTGTGATGTGAGCCAATGGGAAAAGGGAATGAAAGAAGGTACGAATGTCCTCTACCTTCTGAGATGGAAGTGACACTCTCATAATGTTGGTCTGGATTCGACAACAAGTAAAATGTGGGTTTTGTGAAGGGGTGAGGACTGAATTCTTGTAGTTGATGTTGAATCGCAGTTTTCTGAAGAGGGAAATGGTGGTCTTCAGGTTTTGGAGTAGAGTCTGGGAAGTTTGGGCCTGTAAGAACAGGTCATCCAGGTATGGAAAAATCTAGATGCAGATGAGAGTCTGCTGCCTTACCAAACATGGCAGAATTGTCTAATGGTGCATCTATTAAATTAGATTCAAAGTCATCCTGGAGGGGCTGTGACCTGTGCCAGAAAAATCTTCTAAGAACTGAATCAGTAGCAGCTGCCCTGGCACAAGCCAATGCTGAAACGATCAGACCAACAGTCGGAATGGCGTTCTGACTGGCAGCAGAAACGTTCTGAGGATGGTAACTGGGTATGTCACTTTTATGGCCTACATCTGACAGCAGCCTACATGCAACGTCCCATGTAACCTACAGTAGTATGACTTTTGTATATTGGTTGTTAGGTCACCATCAGGCAGGAGATCTCTCAGGTTAAGAATACTGCAGCATGTAAATAGAAGGACATATATGTGTGTGTGTGTGTATATATATATACATATATATATATATATATATATATATATATATATATATGACTATATTTATTTATATATATATATATATATATATATATATATATATATATATATATATATATATATATATATATATATATATATATATATATATATATATATATATATATTCATACATGCATTATTAGATATGTATGTATGTGTGTGCCCAAAATAACTGTGTGCATGTGTGTGTGTGTGTGTGTGTGTGTGTGTGTGTGTGTGTGTGTGTATGTGTGTGCATTTATACAAACAAAATATGTATGCTTGTATGTATGTATGTATCTATTCATCTATGTGAGGGAGTGTACATGTATTGAATATCTCTCTCTCTCTCTCTCTGTATGTATGTATATATATATATATATATATATAGATACATAGGTAGCTCTCTCTCGCTTTCTGTATATTTCCCCAAATAAATATTGAATGCTTACAACAGTGAACATTATAACATCGAACTGGGAACACCGAAAACCTGAAACATTGACAAGAAAGACCTTCATTGTGCAAGATCACAGTGCAGTGGGGATTGGGGGTTTTGTTTTTTTCCCCACTGAAGTGTGACTCAGAGTTTGTACATATAATTAGCAAGCATTGTGCAGGCACAGCCTCCACATGAGGAGTTTAGGAGTCCCCCACTGCAAAAAGGCAGGTTTTGTGTTTATTTTTAAGGTTTCAGTGTTCTTGCTTTGATAACATTCTCTGTTGTGAATATTCAATATTTAGATATATTTATTTATTTCATATGCATATCTATCACTATTTCTGTGTGCATATATATATATATATATATATATATATATATATATATATATATATATATATATATATACAGTGGATATAAAAAGTGTACACATCCCTGTTAAAATGCCAGGTTTTTGTGGTATAAAACAATGAGACCACAATAAATCATTTCAAAACTTTTCCCACATTTAATGTGACCTATAACCTTTACAATTCAATTGAAAAACAAATCTGTTAGGGAAAAATATAAAAAATAAAAAATGTACAATATGCTGGTTGCATAAGTGTGCACACCCTTAAACTAATACTTTGTTGTGTGCGCACACCCTTAAACCAATACTTTGTTGAAGCAACTCTTGATTTAATTACATCATTCAATCTTTTTGGGTACACACCTGCCATCAATTAAAGAGACTCTGATTAACCCCAAATAAAGTTCAGCTGTCCTAGTAGGATTTTTCTGACATTTACTCAGTTGCCTGCTACAGCAATAGCCATGGTTCACAGAGAGCTTACAAAGCATCAAAGGGATCTCATTGTTGAAATGTATCAGTCAGGACAAGGGTACAAAAAAAATTTCCAAAGCATTGGATATATCATGGAACACAATGAAGACACTCATCAAAAACTGAAGAAAATATGGGACAACAGTGACAATGCAAAGAACTAGACGTCCCTCCAAAATTGATGAAAAGACAAGACAAAAACTGGTCAGAGAGGCTGCCAAGAGACCTACAGCAACACTGAAGGAGCTGCAAGAATTTCTGGCAAGTACTGGCTGTGTAGTACATGTGACAACAATCTCCTGTATTCTCCATGTCTGGCCTATGGGGTAGGGTTGCAAGACAGAAGCCTTTTCTTACACAGAAAAAACATCCAGGCCTGGCTAAAATTTACAAAACAATATATCAATTCTCCTAAAAGTATGTGGGAAAATGTGTTATGGTCTGATGAGACCAAGGCTGAACTTTTTGGCCACAATTCCAAAAGGTACATTTGGCACAAAAACAACACTACACATAACCAAAAGAACACCATCCCCACTGTGAAGCATGGTGGTGGCAGTATCATGCTTTGGGGCTGCTTTTCTTCAGCTGGTACTGGGGCTTTAGTCAAGGTGGAGGGAATTATGAACAGTTCAAAAAAACATTTCCATTTGGTCTAAATCCTTCAGACATCTGCTAGAAAGATGAAAATGAAGCAGAATTTCAACTTTCAACATGACAACGAGCCCAAGCATGCATCCAAGTCAACAAAAGCCTTGGGACACTGACACAGTTTTACAGGGTAAAGAGCCACTTGGCCACCAGAGGGAAATAACTACATGGAATGAATTGAAACCCATGCGAGTGGGGGGGCTTCACTACCCCCCACACCCTCCTAACTAAATATACCAATTCCGAGCTCACACTACAGTGGGGAAATGAGCAAAGTTGATCCTGGTAGCCAAGTGGTTCTTTACCCTGTAACATTATTTCGGTGATTTGAGGCTTTGTAGAAATGTCTTTCTTTGAAGCTGTCTCGCAGTTTTGAGTTTCGGTGAAAGGCAAATTTGTTGATCTAAAGTAGACCCATATATCTATAAATAAATTCATATATATATATATATATATATATATATATATATATATATATATATATATATATGTATATATTTATACATATATGTGTGTGTGTGTGTGTGGATTCACTTCATAATCTCAAAAGACTGAAATCTCAAATTTCAGTTTTTCGAAACCATGAAATCGAAACCACACAACACCAAAAGCACAAAACTGCAAAATTTAAAACACAGAAAATACAGCAAACACCAGACCACACATGTAACACAACACACACACACACACACACACACACACACACACACACACACACACACACACACACACACACACCACAAAATAAACAGACAAAACAATACACATCCACAAACCTACTGTTCCCCCCACACCCCCCTACTTATATATACTAATTCCGAGATTGCACAAGCAGATAACAAAAACAAACTCATACACACTCATTCTACAGTCCCACACACACACACACACACACACACACACACACACACACACACACACACACACACACACACACAAACACACATCACACATATCAGCATACTCACATACACTCAAACACCCACACAAAACCCTTACAAAACACTCACTTACCTGACATTACACCTAAATCCACACATGGCACTGCACATCATCCACATACAACCCCAGACATTACATAGCGTAAAGCCATCACTGCTAATTCAAGCTATTCGAATTCGCAATTATGCACTTTCGCTATTTCAGATGTACCCACATGCACCCACACGCAACCACACACACACACACACATACACACACGCACACACACACAAAGGAGAAGCACCTTATTAACACTCACTAGTACATAATGACAAAACTGCCTCATTTAGAACATTTCAACAATAAAGGCCACTCAAACTTCTGTCATTATAATCGACCAGTATTAGCAGTCAATATGCACAGTCTCTGCAGAAGTAAAATTCATCTGAATAATTTCACATTAAAGGGATGTGTAACTAATGAAGAGGTTGCTGCTAACAACTTTATATTTCAGTAGTTCGTCTACAAATTTTGTGTCTGCTGTCCTTGAAGAATAAATTGCCTGTGTTATGAATGAATGGCAAACTGACAACTGGTTCATAGTTATCAGGCATCATATCCAATGGAGGAAACACTCAGGACTGTAGCACTTCCAACCACCCTTAGAGTACAACACAGTATCAGCGGGCATCTACATGGTGTGGGAGTAGAACCCACAGTCTTCTACATAAAAGCAAGTACTTTATCTGTTGTGCTGCTAACACTGCTTTCCAATCTAATAGCACAGTGACTACTATTTGTTAAATAAAGTGTTGCACATTGAAAATAAACTCAGCATGTGCAGCAGTAAATTTCACTTCCCTTGAAGCTCACAATTTGTTGAACATGCGATGAAGCACACAGTTCCTTGAAATGCACTAAAAAACTGTTACTGATACATTACACACACACACACACACACACACACACACACACACACACACACACACACACACACACACACACACACACACACACACACACACACGCACGCACCCAGATGTACCCACATGCACCCACACGCACCCACACACACACACATACACACACGCACACACACACAAAGGAGAAGCACCTTACTAATACATTTGTCATGTCATTTTGCTCCAGGCGCAGAAGCTGCATGAAGTGTTTGTATTTAAACTAGGATGTGGAAAAGAGAAGAAGAAGAAGCAAGCAACAGCAAGTGTGTGTGTGCTTTGACAAAGAAGATGTAATTTTTTTATTAAAAAGTAACTATTGTCATAGCCACAAGGGCTAACAGGCCCCCTCCCAGGCAATGAGGCCCTCCCAGCCGGCAGACCCTAGGTGACTACTTAGGTCACCAAGTGCTGGATCCGGCTATTGGATCTGATATATATCAGCCTGGGAGAAGATGATCAACAGCCCTGGCAGCTTTGTTAGGGATGGCTTGCTATACTTAACTAATTTACCCAGTTCTTTTTGTATTGTGCATGACATCTTCTGCCTCTTCAGTGCCTATTTTAGGCAATGGCAGTCTCTTTAAATTACCTACATAGCCAACCAAAATGAAAACTATACAATAGTAGCACTGCTCAACACTATAAGCCTAAACAAGAAGTTGCATTTTTTTACAGACATTCCTATCTCTTGAAAATGGAGATATCTGTGTAGATATGCAGACATGGTGTGAGAACACTGATTGAATCCCCTCAGTGCAGGGTTTCAATGTCTAACACTATTTCAGACCCAAAGTAGAAAATTATATTATTGGAGGGATGTCTGTATTCTTAAGAAGCCATTCTAGGACAATGACCTTTCATGTCTCTACATATCTGAAGTCCATGAGGTGTATCTAAATCAATCCACTATCCCACCATATTGAGCCTAACACTATTCTCTTGGGAAATGTCAACTATCCCACTATTCACTGGGAAACCTGCACAACCTCAAATAAATATGCATAAAGATTTCCAAACTTCACTAGACCAAATGGTTCAAGTCCCAACTAGGGGTTCAAAAATATTGAAACTGTTTATCACCAATATTGCCAACCTGTGTTTCAACACCTATAGTTACCATTTCACTGGTCAAAGTTGACATCATTTGGTAACACTCACTACTATGATGGTAAAACCTGACACTACAAAACTCTTCTGTCTTTAGAGACTACTCTAAGGCAAATCTACTTCAGCTAACTAATGACCTTGTCACCTCAATGACCCAATCTCACATGCTACCACATCTGTGGATAATGTGTATGCCCATCTGAAATTCATGTGACGCATCTGTCCTCATAAGACATAAATACAATGACAAATTCAGAAATAAACCCCAGTGATAGTATCCTAGTATAAACAAATTGTACAATAAAGGAAGACACTCATAACCTGTTATAGCTGAGACTGCGTCCTTGAACACAGCACATATTGCCTCACTCTCCTACTTTACATTCTCGTAGATCATTGAATCATGTAACAACTATACTTGCACCTGGGAGTGGGGGAGATACAGAAAAAGTTATTGCATCCTTTGACTGAGTATATGTTTCCTTAATCTGCCACTTTCAGTTGTCCTGTTTAGATGATTGCATTTATGGCCATTTGAATTTTATCAGATACTCCTAAAAACATATCTAACAAAGTCTGGTTGACCTTGATTTGTACCATACATATTTCCTACGAATGTTATTGTCCCTGTCATATTAAAGTTAACATTACTTTTCCACTTCCACTTCAATAGAGTCATTAATGTGTTCTGTTATATAACTTCTTAAGTGGAATGCATGTCACTTGCCCTTTACTTCTTTGTGCAGGATTTTCCAACACAGCTGTCATAACCCCATTGCATTTTATTCAACTTGTTTTGTAGCATACTCAGTCTACTCTTAAAGCAGTGTTTCCATGTATTTTCATTAACTTGCCATGCACCCTAACCATCTCAAAGGTCATGACAGTCCAAAGCTGGTTTGCTTAAAGTTAATCCCTCCCTTGCTAGAACATTGTGCAGCTAGGTTTTCCATCAGTTGTTTTCATGGCTACAGGTTTTTTAAACCAGAGCCCTGTTATTATACTTCCTGTGCCTTCCTTTATCTTCAAATCCCTTTCATGTAATTTTATGGAATCTTCTTTAATGCTACCTTTGCTGGTCTTTCTCTAGATATTCAGACAGTGTCCAGTTTATCATTACCTGTTATGTACAACAACGTGTTTACTTCATACATGGGCTCTTTTTATCAGATCATCTTTAGAAATGTGTCATTTTCTTAATGCACACAGGATCATTATTAGGCACTGATGATGAAAAGCACCCAGTTGTTTTTGACATTTACTAATTTTTTCATGTCTCAAATGTATAAAGCATGATATGCAGTACAACTGAAATGTATAGGTTCAGAGTGACCTCTGTGCTGACATTGATGAGATAGCATACTAAGTGAAGATGCTAGAAAACAGAAGAGGCTTTGCAGCTTTAACATCAAGTTCTGCATTTGCGCCTTTTGGCATATAATTCCAAAAACAGGAGATGTTGTCCATGCTTTCTTGCATTTTTTGGTAAATACTGAAATGTAGACACTGTTACATAAATACTCGTCATTTGGTTTTCATACCACTCATAGTTAGCCCTACATTGGATCTTTACTAATGAGTTCATCTGCCATTTTCTGCAGGCCCTTAAAATACTTTAACCTCCAAACCTCCTCTAGCACCACGTTGATCCATTCATTTTAATATCTTACCTGGCATTAACAAACCACATTACTCTATGAAGGGAGTCTCCATTTTGGGGAGAGGAGTACCTCCTCTGTGTTCTCATCTTATGTTTAAGCAATGGACAAGAACCAGACCTGTAGATCATTATCTGCAAATGGTCTGGATTTTTGAACTATGCACAAAACTTCCTCAACGTGTGGGCAGATTTGTTGCAGTGACATGCTACTCCAAGCCCTCAGAAAATGCATGTTTTTGTACATGTTCTTATGTTCAGCTACGTTGCACTGCACTTCTTGGCTTCTCTTATATCTTGAATATCCATTTATGGGCACAGAGCATACATCTGAGAGATTCACACCAGATGCTGCTCTTATAACAGGCCCTGTACCAGTCTCACTATCAAGGTGAGTTAGGAGCTTTAATAACTGGGTACCATCCATTCCCAGCCATTGAATTAACTTATCTAGGTAACAGCATGGCTTTATCTGTAAATGCAACAGATCCAGCCAAAATACTAAATACAAGTCTGATGCCTTAACATGAGACTGCATCCATGAAGAGAAATGTTCTTTCTCTTAGTCTTCATTTACTGCATTGGCGAGTTAGGCTGTACTGGTATTGCCTTTAGATTTCTCATCTGAAAGCAAATAGTGGTGATATGTTCACTCACTGGATTCCATCCTACCATTACCTGAACTTTATAGTTTTTAAGGAAAAGTCCTACTCCACTAATGTGGTGATCACCTTTCCCAAAATATAGTACTGTTGTAGTTTGACCTGTAACTTGGCCTTTAACATTCCATTATATTTCAGTTGTTTTCAAGAAGTGTACATAATGTGTTGTAATTTTTCTTATCACTTGATTTATTCACTCAGAGTGCATAATATATGTATGTATATTCTAAATTCCAAAACAAGTGATTGCCCCATTATTAAAGTGCAAATTCATCAACAAATGACATACTTTTATCTTTTTTTCTAGTCTTTTCACCAGTCTGTTTTCAGAACTGGCTTCTATTCATCATCATTATTATTATCAATCCCATTTATCATATTTTTTATGTAGGGTCCGGGTGTTGTGTCAGCTGTCACCATCTTTCTCGATACAATGCCACTCTCCTGCCTTCTTTGACAGTCATACCTGACTGTTGCAGGTCTTCTTTCACATAATCCATCCATATCTCCATCCATATCTGTGCTGTTTGCTTTCATTCCCTCTCACCTTCTTCCTCTCTGTCCCAAATCTTCTTCACCAGACTGTGTCAAACTAGATGGTTGCAGCAATAGACTTCAACCCTCACTGATTTGCCAGAAAACCACAATTTTATGAGCAACAGATCAAAAATATGAGGCAAAAATCTGGGCATTCTGTAAAAATTTATACAGTTGAGGGGTATGATATTGAGAGCAAACATACAGATAGCAGACTTAAAATATACCAATAAAATAAATGGCTATGCTATCATTCTGGACAAAGGCACACATAACTGGGCAAAATACAATGATGCAATCAGCAGGATATAAGAAAAGATTAAAGGAAAAATGACAACATAGAAAAGATGTGCAATTTCAGAAGAAATGCAGGATTTCAAAGCTACAAAGGTGATAGAAGGCAGAAGTAACGGTTGCAGGTAGATTGCAGTAGTAAAAGAGCAGACTATGACAAACTAGGCAGGGTGAAATTCATTAAGGTGTAGACAGGCTACGTACATTGACTGGAGGAAGTTAGTATGAGTTAGAGTTTAAACAAAAAAGCTGTCTGAAATGGACAGAAATAGTTCCAAAACTTGGCACTAGTTGGTGTAAACACATTTCCCCAGATCACAAACTGAAGTCTCTTTCTTTAAACTCTTTAACATACAACACATTTCAAATCTGTACTTAAGGTATAGATGCTGTGCTATTTTTTTATTTGTTTTCTGATGCAAAGTACTGATCACATGCATCTTTTCTAGACTCAGACCAGGAGAAGTGTCCGGTTAAGTGACTTGCTCAGAGTCACACAGTGAGGCAATGGACGTTGCGGGAATCAAACCTTGCACTACAAGACTGCAGGAAACAACTTGTTAACTGATTCTTAATCCCTTAAAACAACTGCTAGCAAGTGCTAACTCACTGAAGTTGCTTTTCAATACTCTATTCACATAGATTTTTTTTTTAACAGTACTATTGACAATTGCATTTTAAATGCTTATTGAATACATGCCTCATTTTAATGTCTGATTTGTTACAACAGGATGCTTACCATGTATGCTCTTACACTCCTTAACATCATCATCATATACTCATAGGTTCACAGGAAACCTACCAAGCTTATGATCAGATGCACTTAAAAATGATAAAATATTTTATCAAAAAGTGCCGACATATTCTGCAAAAAATTCTGGTAAAATTGCAAACTTCACTACCCAACCCAGCAACCCCGTAATAGCTTTGTATCACATGCTACTGCTTGTATTAATCAAATAGGTTACCACACAGATGTGCTGCCATGCATAAATCATTTCAGTTCACTTTCTTTAAATTGTTAACTAACCTTTAAAGAGTACATCCTCAAGGCATCTAAACGGTGCAAACAGTGTAACATATTGTTTGGCAGTATATTAGGCATTCATTCAGATACTCCATGTTTAACAGATTAGAGTGAAAACCAAACTAATTCAGTCTGTTATGGTTAAAAAGTTACAGTAAGTCATGTAATGAGCTTTTGCCCCTGTGTTAGGTAAATGCAGTAACATTTAGTTCCTAAACATAAATTGTCCATAATGATGATAAGGGTACAACCTTCACGAAAATGATCACTTGCAAAGGCACAGTTCTTTGTTGCTTTACATTTGTGAGTTTTCTTTTAGCTCAAGTAAACTTGCATGTACTTGCCAAATTCAACTCATTTGAACCTATTCAACATTTCAAACAAGCAAGTAATCCAAACGTCTGAAATTTAAATTAATCCAGGATGAATGCATATCAAGGAAATTCTATCAGTCACATAGAGCACAATTTTGCACTCACTGTCTTCAGATGAAAGGGGATATTTGTACCTCATTTTATAGCTAATGTTTCATTATTTTGTCACTGAAAGTTCTTTGAGTGACTGTTTAACTCAGAGCTCATGTGATCAAGAACTTTAACACATAATCAGGAATAATGAAACCAGGTTTATAATCACTTGGAGATGACATACCAGAATTTTCCTACTTAATACCGCAACATTTTGTTAAAACTGTTGTCATTCTTCATTAGATTAACTTGAATATGTATATTTCAGTAACTTACTCAAAAAGTTAATAGTAAAACGTATTAAAAAAATTTCATATTTTGTATGGAGACCAAGATGAAATGTTACAGAAAGTGCAGGTACAATGTAGTTTTCAAGTGGCTTTGCTCATGAGCTACAAGCATTCAAGAAGCAAAATTACTCTAACACCATGCCAGCATTTTCTTTTCCCAGTATCTACTAAATAACATTTTGAAGGAAATTAATGACTGATTTATTTTGATATTAAATGAGCTTATTCTGTAAACCTGGAAGGCATTTTGTATCTTTTATAATTTTTTGTTATTAATATTTAAGTATTATATTGTCCAGTACAGTGTTAGTTTTCCATCATTGTTTTTGTTTATTTTGCAATTTATAAGCTGCTAATGAGATGCATCTGTATAGTATAGTAATGGTGTCATGAGTCACATGCATTGTCCAGACCAATGTCAAATGAAACATTTATTGTGCCTACATCGTATTTTGTTTCCCATTACAGTATGTATTGCTTTTATTTTAGGATTTGAAGCTGTACATATGAGCATTGTGTTATCTGATTGTATATACTGGACACATTTATACAAATTTATGTTTCAGATAATTCATAAATGATTACTTGCTACCTGCACCTGTAATGAGATATGTAAAGGTGTGTACAAATAAATACATGAAAGTTGTGCATCCCTGCAAGTGCACATATGGTTAACATTACTCATTTAGTTCACTTTTACTGGAATCACTCTGCTGTATTAACTGATGCAGTGATGCTGTATGTTGACTGTTTTACTGATTTACAATATGTGACTTACCTCTACATAATGAGATTTCATCTTACCATGCCTAATGGACTTGTGTGCCTATGTGAAGCTAAGATTTTTTTCTGTTTGGATCCATGTGCTTTTGCTAGAGTCTCATATACTGAATACAGTAAGTTAAAAAAGATTGAAACAAACACATAACTTTATTTATGACTGAAGAAGAACATTACATAGATTTGCTTTATCTATGTTGCTCTTTTTAGGCTGACAGAAGAATGAGGAAGTGGAAATAGCTGGTACTTAATTAAGTGGTATCACATTTAAACAAGGAAGCAGACATACTCCCTGTATACTTTGACTTCATCAAAATTTTAAAGTGGTATCTTTGTCAGGCTGCTGGAATAAGTTTCTGTGGTGCTGCAGTAGCGTTGTCACCTCACAGTAAGACGTTGTCCTGTTCGATTCTCAGCTAGAGCGTCTTCTGTGTGGAGACATGCGTGAATGGGCGTGCCTTTGTTGAAGGTTGTGCATCAGGGTCGGCAACTCAGCATGTAAAAATCTACTACCAATCATTAGCGGACCAGAGTTCTGCTGTGGCGACCCCTAACCGGGAAAAGCCGAAAGACACAACAACATACTGCCACCAACCAATCCATGTGCAGTGACTGTGCTGAACTCTACCAAGGAAACTTGCTCATTCAGAGTGTTTCAGTTACTTAGGGGAGCAAAGTGTGGGTCCATTATTAACATCTTGTGAAATATTAAAGACAAGGTAAATGAAGAATGAGGTTGATGACATGTCAACCTTATGGGGAGAAGATTCATTCCACTACCCCATTCCAGTCCAGCTGATCCTGACATATTACACTGTTACTATGCTGACAGTAGGCAGAGTTCCTAACTATCCATAATTTGACTGAGGTTGGCATTACATTTTATCTTGTTTTAAACTCAGTCAGAGGTTTGTCAATGCAAGCCATGATCTGAAAGCAGTGATCTTCTCAAGATAAATTATTTCAGTTTTAGAAAAATAATTTATTTCTTTAAATTTCACAAAATTTTTGGGGTTTCTAATACCATGATGGGAATGGACCCCATTACTAAGTCAATGTACAATTAAACTTCATGAAATTAGCATTGTTTCAGTCTTCGATATCAGCCTGAAGTGCTCTTTGCAGCACCCACAATATGCCCAGTAATGACTCCTTCTGCCATTTGTACAGACTTACACGTATTGGTAACATATCTAAATATAATTGGAGATTCTTTTTTGCTCCTACTACTATTGGAACTGTCTTGGTGTCTTTTTTCCACATTGCCCTCATTTCCACCTGCAAATTTTAATATTTTATGACTTTGTGTCTCTCTGTATGGAAGACACTGTAGTCACTGGGTGTAGTGAGTTCAATGATCAATGCTACTTTTGTCTTCTTTTCATGGACCACTTTATCTGTTTTCTCTCATCTATCCTTTGAACTGTTGGTAATGGGTGATCCCATGTGATATAGACTTCATAATTTTCTAGGATGCTTTGTGGCTCATGTTTCCAGTGTTTTTCAGCCACTTCAGTACCATAATGTTTGCACAATCCCCAGTGCAACAGTTTTGCCACATTATTATGCCTTTCAGTATACAGTCCTTCTGCCACATCCATTAACAGACAGTGTGACTGTTTCCAATTCTGTTTTATAAAACCTACATTTGTCTGTTTCTCCCACATGTTCAATGGATTCTGTAGACCAATGTGTAAGTAACCCACTGTCTTGGGCTGCCAATATCAACCTTTCATCTTTTGGTTTGAATTTGCTTCTCCTTAACCATTCCTGCATTCAGTCTTGATCATCATGAAATTCTTCCAGAAGTTTTCTATACTTGGAACTATATTTATGCATTATTCACATTTCTTGCCATCTCATCTGATCCTTCACCTTATAGTCTTTCTTTTGCTTTTTGGCACATTCAGCTGCTGCCTGATTTTTATCTACTTCTGGTTTGATTTCCATTCCTGCTTAACGCTTATATGCTTCTGCTAGACTAAGCAGAGAGGTCATTTTAGATTTATTCTCCTCATGTTTCAAAACATTCATTAAATTTGGGTATTGTGAGGTTAGCAGATATGTGTGCAGTCCCACGAATGCAGATCTATACATGTTATCAATTTCAAAGAGGCCCATCCCTCCTTCGGAATGGTGAATATATAATCTTGGTATGCACTGATTTTTATAAATCATTTGGTGAGCATGAAGCATCCTTCTTGTTTTCCTGTGTAATTTATCCAATTCATTTTGGGGACAGTCAATCAATCCAAAACTTTAAGTTGGGACAGGAAGAGGAAATTGGTTTATAACTTGAATTTTGTTCCTAGGTGTCAGCACTGTTTTCAAGATTAGTTTATGTCTTCTAAAGTATGTTTGTATAACTTGAGACATGTAACACAAGAATTTGTTGGTTCACATTAAAATTTCATTGACTGGTGATGTTTAACAAGCAAACTGCATTAAGAGCCACATAAACATGTGTAGCCACATGTGTATGATTTTAAGAAATGCTTCTGTAAAAATTCTCAAAGCAGAGACTATGATCAAGAATCAGAGTCAGAATCAGAAATACTTTATTGATCCCGCAGGAAATTGCTTATGTTACAACTGCACAGATAAACATAGACACATCTTAGGCCAAACACATATGTTACATAATTAGATATAATGAATACTATACTCACTTATGTTACCCCACATATATAACAGCAGCACCTGACATAGGTACACTGTTGACCATAGCCAAACTATTAGATGAGTTTGATGCCATATATAGTAGTGACATGAAAGGGGAAACCTTTTATGTTAATTACCACTCACTCAAGGAAATGGAGTATCGAACATTATGATACTTTAACTAAGCTATGGCATATTGCACATAGGATAATTGCATTGATTATTAATATTGCACTGAAAAAAGAGATAAAATAGATATAAAAAGGATGGGGAAAAAGAAAAACATGGGTAAGAGTTTAACATTGCAGTATGTGGTTTCCTTCAGTAGTGGTGGTAGTGCTCAGATGGTAGGAGGCATTGCAGAATCTGAATTCAATGAATACTGCAATACATTTTCTATGAAGCGAGCTTTTTGAAAGAAAAAACTTTGCATCAATTATTTAGCTCTTCCTCTGGGAAAACATTTTCTAGATGCTTGACCACATGGAACTATAACTAAAGGACCATTATAAAGAATGACAGATTGATTGACTGGCTTATCTGAGATTTTTTTGCAAACTACTCAAAATGTATAATGTGAGAAGACAGATGCAGTCAGCAGTGACTGTTGCAGTTGGCAGTTCCTTGAAAGTGTTCAGAGTTAGCAGCATGGGCATTTGACTGGTGTGGTGTGGTGCCATCAAATACTGAAACTATAGGATAGAATCAAACCTTAAATGAAGGTTCTGTTAGTCATTATGGGGAGGATATTGTGTAGAATTTCTAAAGTTAATGACATTAGCAGCAACAAGAAACTGCACATAAAATCAACACGTGCAAAGGAACAATGCCTGGTAATAATTTCTGGCCAGCTATTTTAGTACAGATTTCACTAATTCTTAAGTGTTTGCAACCTATGATAATATTATCTAAATGGCATAGATACAAGACTGAAGAAGCAACAGAAAAAGAAAAGTATTTAATTTTATTGTTTAGCAAGTGCTTATTAGAAAGCACATAATTGCATTTCATTAAAAAATCTTATTTAAAATGAACATATAGTTATATATAAAATTACTACTATACCTTGTCATGTCTATATTTGTAAAGATTGCCACAAAATAAATATGTTCCCAGCATGGTATAAATCCAGGCCCAAATATTTATTTTTTCCCTCTTAAGGGGTACTTCCTGCACCCATTTTCCTGATCTCCACAAGCTTCCTCCTCCACAGTGAGACACACAAAGAAATGACTTCCCTTTTAGAGCCTGCCAGCTAAGTGGAACAGGACAGTCAGCCAAAAGTATCATACTCTGACTCAGTCACTTTTTTTTTTCTTTTCATAACTCTTAATTGTGCTAATGTACCTGCTAGCTACACAGGTAATGAGGAATGACCACATGGTCATACCGTCCCGTGCCCCTAGAGTAATCATGATCAACTGTATCCCTCACTTGCAGGCAGGGATTCTCCTTTATAATGAAAGGCCAGGGCTCTGCATGAACTTGAGAAAGGGTTCTGCCTAATATGAGCCCTCTTCTCTGGATAGACACACCTATCCACCTTCCTTTTGCTGAAAAGAATGCAAGTTGCTAGTCAAACTCTAGTTGCTTGAGCTGCAGTCAGGACTTTATCTCTCTACACCATTGACAAAGGCAACATTTTTGTTCTCCCTTTCTCCTCCTCCTCATCATCATCATTAACCCCCTTTTTCCATTTTTCTATAAGGGGTCACGTTGTTGCTTCACCTGTCACCATTTGTCTTGATTCAATGCCACTCCCATACCTTCCTCGATGGTCAAGCCTTACTATCGCAAATCCTTTCTCACTCAATCTACCCACCTTTTTGCTGGATGCTCTCATTTCCATTTGCCTTCTTCCTGTCTGTCCCATATCTGCTTCCCCAGATTGTTTTTGTTTTCCTGCACAGGTTCCCATACCACCATAATCTGCTCTCTTTGACTTTCTCTTTAATTGGAGTTACTTGGGCTTGTGCTCTAAAGCCCTTATTTTTTCATCTGTCCAACAGAATGCAGTTTACTGTCCATCTCAGTCACTTTATCTCCATCACCTGTAGCTTCCTCAACTGCTCTGCCATCACCACCTAGGTTTCTGTACAATTCAGTTGTACTGGTCACAGCACTGTTTTTTTACACCTTACTTTTCAGCTTCTTTGGCATTCTTTTGTCACACATTACCCCCAACACTCTGTGCCATTTGGCTAATACCCTTCTCATTCTAGCTTTGATTTCCTCATTCAGACTTCCCTTTTCCTCAACCACCCCTCCCAGATACAAGAAGCTGTAAAACCATTCCACTATCTCCATTCAATCTCAGTTTTCATCTTCTTCCTATTTCTCCAATTTGCTGCCATGACAACTGTGTTATCTGTACTCTGTACTCATTTCATAGGTTCATAGGTAGGTACTAGGCTATTGGCCCTGGGGCCTATACAAGCCCAGCCAAAAAGGTACCCTGGCTTTTGCCACCCAAGAAAATTATTTTCCTGTGCAGCTGTCAAGCAGAGCCACAGAGGTGATCCCCAGGGTGAATTTCTTATTTCCCATCCAATCATCAAGATTTTTCTTGAAGAGTGCTAATGAGGAGCTATGTTTGATATAGATAGATAGTTTATTCCAGAGTATGGGAAGTCTCTGGGACAGGAATCTATCCCTCTGGTATGTTCTGCTTATTGTGGTGACAAGGTTTAGGTCCCTAAAGCGTGTAGCTCGGGGGGATTGGAATTTCTTTAAGTGGAGCATGTCCAACAGCTCTGAGTTTGACATAGCTTATGTTAGGCAGAGATCACCTTTGAATAGGCGATATGCGACAGAGTAAAGCTAACGTTTTTTGAGACGGTATGCATAGGGCATCTGTTTGAGGCTGGTAATCCCCTTTGTGAGGTATTTCTGCTGCCTTTCCAGTTGTTGTAGATGTCCTGTGAGGTACATACCAAAAGGGGCGTTGTACTCTATAATGGGTCTAATGAGTGATGAGTAGAGGGGAACAATGATCTCTTTTTTTCTGGATGAGATACCTTTTGTGATGAGGTGTGCTATGTAGAAGGATTTCCTGACTACTGTGGCGATGTGATTATCAAAGGAGAGACTACTGTCCACCTGTGTCCCAAGGTCTCTTATCACACTTTCAGTGTTAAGTATACTACCACCTATGTTGTAGTTCATGGGTACAGAGTTTTTACCAAAGGGGATGACAATGCACTTTTTTCCATTGAGCTTGAGGCCATGGCTTTGACACCAGGCATCTTTCTCAATGAGGCCCTTTTGTAGGATGTCCACATCGTTAGGAGTTTCGATTATGGCTCCTAGTTTGCATTCATCTGCGAACTTCATTAGCCAAAGACCTTCTGTGTTAGCCTGTACTTCAGAGAAGTAGATACCAAACAGGAGAGGACCCAGGACTGAACCCTGTGGTAATCCACTTGTCACTGGTCTGAAGTCGGATTTGGAGTCTGCTAATTTCACAGTGTGGGTTCTGTCAGTGAGCCAGTTCACAACCCATCTTGTGACATAGGGATTTATACCTAGTTTAGTGAGTTTATCTATAATTCCAGAGTGGGGGATGGTGTCAAAAGCCTTGGCAAGATCTAGATAGGCTGTGTGAACCACCTTACCCTTGTCTACGGCTTTGGTTACTGCTTCAAAGAAGTCTGCCAAGTTTAGGAGACATGATCTGCCCTTTACAAACCCAAACTGGGTGGGGTCCAGAGTTTGGAGATTACCAATGTCTTTGTTTATAAGTTCCATGATGATACATTCCATGGCCTTGCAGACCAGGCTCATCAGGCTAATGGGGCGGTAGTTCCCAGGGTCCGTGGTGGCTCCCCCCTTGTGGAGTGGGATAACGGTCACTGTGCACCATTCAGCAGGCACAAAGCCTGAGGTGAGACTATGATTGAACATGGTACTTAGGTGGGGTGCCAGTTCATTCTGTAGTTCATGTAGAACGCAGCCTGGGATGTTGTCTGGTCCCATGGATGCTGTGTTCTTGGCTTTGGAGAATGTGTTTTTTACCTGTGCAGCTGTGATTACAGGAACTTTGCATTCTTCTGCTATATAGATGGGCTCTTTAGGGGGTGAGAGGGGGGGTAAAGTTAGCACTGAACCTATCTGCCAGGATGTTGGCAATATCAGTTGGGTCTGTATATTTAGTGCCATTGTGCTGTAACTCAGAGCAGATCTGAGTGTTGCCATTGAGATTCTTGACTTAGCTATAGAATGTTTTGTAGTTGTCTTTAGAATAAGTGTCGATTTTGTTTTCGTAACTAGCTTTGGAGGATTTTATCAGGGATCGCAGCTTCTTACTGAGGCTGACCAGGGAGCTCCTCCACTCATGGAATTTTACTCTCTTTTGCAACAGTTTCTTCCTTCTGTTGTATAGTTTGTTTATGGCAGGGGACCAGCAGATTGGCTTACTTTTTTTGGAGGATAGTGTCTTGGTTCTATTTGGGATAGCACAATCCATGCACTCATGTAAGTGCTTATAAAGTGCAATTGTGTAGGATTCAGTAGTCGTAACTGCATTGTCCATCTGCATGGGTGTCATGAAGTTCACCACTTCTGTCTTAAGAAGCATGAAGTTGGCTTTGGAGAAATGTTTTGCCATGGTTTCCTTAATAGGGGGTGGGAGCAGGATGTGGATATCTAGGGTAATTAGCTTATGGTCGGATCGGACCAATGAGGCATTGACTTCAGGTGTGGAACACCGGCACTCACGTTGGTAATGACTAGATCTAGGATATTGTTGTCCCTTGTGGGGGTGTGGATAAGTTGATCCAGGGCATTGGAGTTTATGAATTCCTTTTTATCCAGTGTGCCTTCTGTCTTACAGTCTATTCCTTTAGTGTTTGCCACAGTTCTTGTTCAGTGTTTGCTTGTAATGCCAAATCATCTGCATAAAGCAGCTTTGTTTATTTCTTCCTTCTGACCTGTTTGCTAATGTAGCCCATCACCAGTACAAACAGCAGAGGGCTCAGAGCTTAACCCTGATACACACCCACTCTGGGAACCCATCTGTGAGACTCAACAGTGCTCTTTCTTGTGCCATTGGATCCTTCTAACATTCTATTTATGCTTCCATGACTTCAAACCATCCAAGAACTGTATAAATCCACTTTCTTGGGATCTTGTCATATGCTTTCATCAAGTCTCGGTACACTCAGTTGGACTATGTTCTTATCTATGGCTTCTTCTCAACTGTTTGTCTCACTCAAGCATCGGGTTAATTGTGCTGCATCCTGATCTGAATCTGAACTTCTCATCTTGTACTTTACATTCTACCACTCTGCATATTCATTAATCAGTTACCCTTTTTCAACATCTGCATGCTGTGTGACAGGTGTTCAATACCTCTGTATTGCCCACAGTTGTGAAAGTCTCTTTGTTCCTGTACGCTGGCACCAGAATGTTTATTCTTTAGTCATTGGGGATACAACCTTCTCTCCATACTGCTATCAATACCCTCTGTAGCCATTTCTTCCCTACCCCACCCATCATCTTGAACATATCTGCATTGCCTCATCTGAAACTGCTAATTTCCCTAACTTCATTTTCCTTAGTGCTGTTCTTACTTCTTCTAGGGTGGGTTCTTCTTCTCCATTCTCTTGTTGAACCATATATTGGCCACCATCAAGCCATTTGCTAGACAGCAGTCTAGAGTGGCCTCTCCTTCTTTACTCTTGTTGTACCACCTGTATGGACCTTAGGCAGACCTCATACCATCTTCTGTATTTCATGATATGAGCTTTCTGGTCCTTCATTAGCAGCACCAACTCATATTGTCCTGCTATATCTAGTAGTCCTGCAACTGCTACCTGAATGCACTCCTTTTCTAACTAAGGCCACCCTGCTGGGGCATAGGCTGAGATTATGAATGCTGCCCTCTCCTTGCACTGGAATCTGATTGTCAGTAATTCTGATGATATCTGTCACTGTGTTTTGAAACCTCTTCCTCAGCAGAGTTCTCACACCTCACTTAGTCTGTTCTCCTATGGAGTAGAACAATCTGGATCCCAATCCAAGTGGTTTTACTGCACTGTAATTTCATTCTCTTTCTTGGATACAGTGGATATCACCATCCCTCTTACCATCATGTTGTCCACATCCAAGCTGCTTTCTGTTAGTGAACCTATTTTGAGGTGGAGCAATCCTTAGTTCATGTTTGGCAGGTTAATTGTTTTCAGGCCAGTACTATTCAGGCAACCCAAAATGGGCAGCAGTGGAACAGTAACTTTTGACTTGGGGTTTCTGTACATTATGATGGGCACACACTTTCCAATAGAGGCACACAAAGCCATCTCTGTTAGTATGAGCTTCTTGTGTAGGATGGGTCCTACCCACACCCATTTTAACAAGTTTTGACAACATTAGTCAAGATGACCAAATCTCTTCAAGACAATTTTTACATCTTTGAGTGGCTGACCCTGACATGGCACACAGTGTGTGATTCATATTCCACTTGTATACCAGGCATTACAATTGATGCATGAAGACATTGGTCTATACAACTTTTCCCTAATAGGCACCATCTAGTGTCTGTGCTGTGCCCAGGCCTCCATTCTTGGGTGGATTTGATATGGAAACACCTAACATGTTTCTGGGAGGTGAGAAAAACCCCACAGCGACACAACATGCAAACATGCAAACACTGCACAGGCATTGTCAGAGGTCAGGAAGCAACCTTGCACCCTGTGCATGGGCAGCAAACACTTTAACCATTATGTCAGCTATGTTCCTAGCAACTATCAACCACAGCTCATCCTTATTCATTTAAAAACTTCTAAATTATATGTCTGAAATGTATGCCTATGCAATACTTTTCCATGTTCCATACATAGCTTTCTTCTATTATATGTTGCATATTTTATGCAGAGGAGCACATGAGTGAAACTGACTAAAAATATAATCCTCAATTTCATTATCTTCTCCCTAATAGGAAGAATCCTTTCCAACCACCTACCTTATATCTACAATCTATAAACAAAAATAATACAGCAACATTCTAATTATGCTCTCATTATTTCAATTCCAAGGGCTCCATTACCTCCAAACGCCAAGGATAACAGTCCAATTGACAATATATACCTGTTACCAATATATGGGGAAAAAGTATTTATGACCAAACATTGGAATATGTTCAAAAATCTGATCTTTTATAGGACAAGTAACATGGCTTTCTCTTAGAATACTGCACAAATTGCATCATTTCCTTAACTAATCAATATTATTGTAACATGGAAAATTGTCTGTTAACTAAGGCCATTTTGCGGATTTAAAAAGTGTATTTGAATCCTTTGATCATACCATCTTGTTAGACAAAATGTTTGATTGTGGCTTTGCTGCTAAGCTTGTCTCCTCATTCAAAAATTGTTTTACTGAAAGACACTTTAGAGTTATTGGGCATGCTTCTCACTCCGAAATAGGGATGCTTACCAACAGTATTCATAGATGTTAAGTATTAGACCCCTTTTTTAAAACTTTTCCATCAATAATTTGTCCTAGGATCTTCCACATATGAATATGGTTGTGTAAACAGATCTCACTGCCCTAGCCATTATACACAAATCATCTCAGGACTTCACCTCTTACCTCAAAAAGGCTTCCCTATAATTTGAGATTCGTGTACCTCAAATGAAATGTTCAGTAAATCAGAAAAATCTACTGCCATGGTCTTCATTTATGCCAAATGAATAGATAAACTACAAATTTATTGGATGCAAGACCTCACTGGAACTCTACTTCACCACATAACCACCCAAAAAGTATATATTTATTTAGATTTATTCACTGGGGCAAAACACCAATCCACTGAAAGTTTCTTTCAGGCTCAGCCAGGGTACGAAAACACAGTACAATGACAGAACATCAAACATTGGCAAAAGTGAGATGCAGCTGAATTTTTCAAAAGAGAAAAAGGAGTACACAGTAAAGGTTTAAAATCAAACAAAATGAAACATGAGGGAGTGTTGGAAGAGACGAGACAAGGAAAGGAAATGTCGGTCAAAACAGACATAAGATGTGAATGAGAGGTAGGAGGGGGTTCAAACTCTTTTCTCAATCAAATTCTTTCCTTCTTAACCCATACAGAACTGCTAGTAACTAAATTGTTAACACAAAGCTACATATAGAATTTTTATATCTTCTAACACTTAAGCTCTTCAGTCAATCGCCATTAATGTTTTTATAACTACATTACAATATGTCTTATTTAATACTGCTTTCAGCAGAGTATGAGTGAACTTCTAACAGTGAAAGAAAACACTCTTACCTCTGCCTGTGCAGTAATAGAGAACACCACTGTTACAGTATACAAAATGCAAAATGGTTACCAGTCTATGCTAGTTTTCTGCTAAATGCGTTCACATTCAGAATACTTAAGGAAACATATTGCCGTCCAGTTCATTGTAAGCTTGTAGTGCATGGTCCATCTTATTACCTGAGAAGTAATGACAACTTCAAAATCCATTCACCTTAATGCACATTCGCAAGCTGGTGGAAAAAAATTCAGACTAATGAAATTACTTCAGCTGGAAAACTGTCATTGCTTGAGGAGAAACTGAAATTGCACTTTAGTAAAGAATTCAAATTTGTATGCTTCAGAGATTCTGAGAAACCAAGCTCTACTCTAATTTCTTTGCAATATTTTACAATGAATCTTGATTTTGTTTTTACTGATGAACACTACTGCATCTGGTGATTACAATAGATCTTTCTCATTAGATTTTCTACTTCACGAGCTGTGAATTTCACATTTAATCTATATTTTTTATAAAATGTGAAAGAATGTGATTTGTATATACTAAATGTAAATATCTATTAAGTGTGGTTCAATCAAGTATAAAGTTAGTCCCCCGGATTTACTAATCTTCCATGCAGGACTAGTCTAGTCCTGCACGAAAGCGGTGGTTTAGGAGTAGGACAGCAGCGTGCCATGCATATTAATGAAGGCGATCTGCCTGAACTTCTAATCCTACACGGAATGTGGACGAGTGCAGGGGGCGTGTCTGAGAGCAGAGCTCTCACAATAAACATGCCTCTGCAAAGTAGAACAGCAGAAAGTGTAAATAAATGAGCGAGACCACTCATAGGTGTTCACATATCCCCACCAACAGTCCCCCATGTGCACAACAGCAACAGGACATAAAAATAAAAAGAAGAAACCCCTTTATTTTTTTTTTAAAACTCCGAGTACAGCTAACCGTAGGTGCGTGGGTGTGCTCATCTCTAAGCTACGGTTAAAGCAGCTTAAAAGGCTGAAGAGGATAACAAGGAAGATATATGTAAGTGAAGCAACACACCAATAGTGTGGTGGTTAGAGCATCCACCTAACGAGCAGACATTCCTGATTTGAATCCCTCTGCAGCACGTACCATTTTCCATGTGAAATCTGTATATGAACATTTTTTTGCTGTATATCCTACTAAATAACATTTAAATGTGAACTGGAATACTGCATTAAATGCACATATGAAGTGTCAGTGTCATAATGAATAAGGTACTAGTAAGCAGGTTTAAGCACAAATAAACAGTAGTAAGCATATATAAGCACTAGTAAGCGTTTAAGTGTGTTCGCACAGGGGTAAGCATTGCCTACACAGATTAAGCAAAGTAGAAGCTAACTGAATGTAAGAAACTGTAACCGGAGGTTAGCATTGCTTAGCTCAGTGCAAACCCTTGCACACCCGCTTACAACTGCTTTAAAGTGCCTTAATCACTCTATATCCAACAGACCATGTTCTGCCCAGCAACAAAATAAAAACTCATACAAGGCTCAAACCAAGGACCCTGTACACCCTAGACAGGATGATTTACCACTAAGCCATGACACACACAAAGAAATTCCATGTTTTCACAAACATATCTTGCAGTCCTGCCATGTAACAGTACAGAGAATGTATACCAACACCTAGATGTCTGTGTGTATAACTATATTAATATCTAAACAGATACAACATATCTATATATGTATATATATATATATATATATATATATATATATATATATATATATATAGGTATATACTATATCTGTATATACCTACATAGATATATATCTGCGTACACATATGTAACGTGCTGTGTATATGAAGACATATAGGTGTAGACACATATATGTGTCAATTTAGGCATATTGCATGTATATATGTGCATATATATATATATATATATATATATATATATATATTTCTAACACTATATATATATATATATATATATATATATATATATATATATATATTTCTAACACTATATACATATATATCAATATATATGCACATATATACATGCATATGCCTAAATTGACACATATATGTGTCTACACCTATATGTCTACATATACACAGCACGTTACATATGTTTACGCAGATATATATCTATGTAGGTATATACAGAGATAGTTATATATATGTTAACAGATATATATATATATATATATATATATATATATATATATATATATATATATATATATACACATATGGTTCTACCTTACTACATCGACAATTTAAAACTTCGACAGCCACTTTTCCGACACGAAAACACTGACAGTTCTAATAAGCGAAAGTTGAAATTAGCGACACTTGCTAACATTGACACTATTTAACTGCTATAATTGGGCAAGAAACAATTAATCAAACTGTGAAATACATCTGTTAATAGGCAATAAGTATGTGATATAAATGTTAAACATTACTATTAAGGAAGGTGCTCTTTTCTCATTACCGAGTAAAATATGGAAGGTATTCAATTGAGTTATCCAGGAGTTTTGGGAAACATATATAAAACTGTAGAGTCTCAGAAGGGGAAATCAATGTTGATTGTGGAAAACTACCTGCATTACCTTGAGCGTACACGAAATAATAAGAGGTATTGGTGTTGTAAACTCAAAATGACTGAGAATTGTAAGGGTAGAGCTGTGACCGTTTGCTTACCCGAAGTTGAAAAGCCACATTTCCAAAAGAAGGAAAAGATATTATTGACTACTTCTCAGAGTGGTATGTTTATGGTAGATGATGTAAGTTTAGCACCAGATTAACGTCAACTATCAGATTCCTGCCTTTGTTTCCAATACCCTTTTGGAATGTCTATGAATTAAACGAATTATCACTGCCTCGCACTCAAAACACAGTAGAGGCGTGGCATAGAAGGCTAAAATGCCTGCTCGATGATAGGGGGACTGACTTGCGATATTTAATGCATATATTAACTTGTGAACAGGATCGTGTGGATGAGCTGAGAGTGCGCATGTCAACTGGGTATGTTTCGTCACCAAAAAGGAGGAAAACTTTAGTAAAGCAAAGGCAATTTGAAACAGTTCTTGCTAGTAAGAATAATTACACAAACGTAGAGTTAGTGCAAGCTATTGCAAAAATATGAAAATGTGACAAGTGTTTCTACAAACTATTGGAAGGCTAGCAAGCTGTTAGAAGGAAGCTTATCAAAATGTGAGAGCGGGATCGCAGTACGTGTAAACTGTGCTCTGATTGCAAACAACTGTGCTTTGATTGCATAAAAATTGTATTTGAGTATACTGACTACTTTAGTTATGTGTACTACACTTTCACTTAAAAAAATTTTAGTAGTTCACTTGATAGTATTCTGTTACGGTTATTATTTTGATGGTTAGTCGAATATTTCAATGTCGCTTATTTGACTTGTCGGATATTTCGACTGTCGGTGTTTTTGTGTCGGAAAAGTGGCTGTCGAAGTTTTAAATTGTCGATGTAGTAAGGTAGAACCATATATATACATATACAGGTATATATGGCCATACATCTGTAGATAGCAATGGCAGATTAACAAATACACATATGTCCACATGCACCATTGATGGGGTTGAGAGGCCCCACACACTATACGTCTCGTATGAATAGACACTGCCACCACAGCCAAACACGTGCGCCCTGCAATACACTACCAAGTATAGTCTGCCACCCATAGGAAATGTAATATGTGGAACCCATCAACATCCCCTGGATACAGATACACAGACACAGACATGCAGATACAGATATACAGATATATATATATATATATATATATATATATATATATATATATATATATACATGTAACTACACATACACACGCAGATATATGTACAATAAGATGCATATGTAAAAGGGGCACACACTACAGAACAGCCACTATGCCTACAGTTAAAACCTGAACAACTGGGCACTGTATGGGCCACCCATACAAATGTCAATCGTTGCCTGCAACATATACCCATAGAGAGGTCATAGGAAAGACACCACACACAGGTTTGCAGAGAAGGGAAATCTTTAATTGTGTACTATTACAGTTCTATATGCCATGTCATATAGCTGTTCAGACACTGACAACCATATAAACAGAGTACTGCAACTGTGAAACAGTTACACTAATACAGTAGTCTGGAAAGGTTCACAACTGTTGCTGTCCAGACCAAGCCCTTCAAATTGTACAATAGTGAAGACAGACTGGGCCACAGGATACCAAAAAATCAACAGTATGTACTGCAGGTGTGTAGTTCAGCAGCCTCTATCTACACTCTGTACAGATTCAGTAGGTGGTAAAGATGTTATGTAATCACATGGGTTGTCACCTTTACATAAAAAGGCATAACTGACACCATCATGAGCACAACGACAAATAGGACAGTCTGTATGGCAGGGGGCAGTAGGCTTGCAGTACCCCAATTCATGTAAGTAATGTAAATATAGATGAAGTATACAGTACTGTACATCCAGATACCTTGCGGCAGCTCACCCCTGATAACCCCACATCTTGTAACAGCCTAGGTCATTTATGGTGCTCCCCACCTAGAGTCAATAATACAGGGCCATATACCACTGTTACATACACTGACCTCTGGAGTGCATAAGGGCACACATGTATTGTGTAGGTGACGCCCACACATATATGGCCCCAGCCCCACTGTATGAGTGGGGGATACATCAGCAGTGGACTAATAGCAGCAATGGCAGTGTAATATACTCACTGCCCACTACAGAACAATCCCCAACAGCATGACATATGTGCACAGTTTGGTATGTAGATGTAGGACAGAGGCTGGAACACAGGCACATATGTGGAACACTGTTGCCATACACTAAGCAAGTTGCTGATGTTACAGGATAGTCTGCAACATACCCTTAGTCAGGGAATTGAGGTTAGAAACAGAAATGGGTGTAGCCATGTACTGATAGCCCTTAACACACACACTGCCAGTGTAATATCTGCCACAGGACCTGTGTGGTGGATGGACAACAAATGATAGGCATACCTCTGTCCAGCAAGAGGATAGGCCCACAATAGTGAGCTATGCAGACAGACTGCATTCCAAGGTAAACTAGTATGTACACACACACACACACACACACACACACACACACACACACACACACACACACACACACACACACACACACACACACACCCTGTAACACCAGTACTATACAAAGCATAACACAACTCTACTCACAGTCTGTCTGTAGTTCCTGATCCTCCTATGAATATGCGGTTGCCCTGAGTGTGCATGTTTTCCTGTAAGAGGTATTTCTTCCTGCTGTCTGTAACACTGATGCTCACATGCAAGGAAGGATGTCCATCACACAGGAAATGTAAAGGGATAAAGGGACCACACCCACATGCTGTAGAGATTTATAGTGGGTGGTTGTCATGACAGTGGTAATTGGAAGTAGTACACATGTGTAATCATATATATGTGGCTATCTGGATAAGTATATGTACATATGGCCATGTGAGAGTAAGATGCTACTCAAGGTCAGGGTATGACCCTGACCTTGAGTAGCATCTTACCCTCACCAAGAATGATGCCACAATATGAAGACAAGATGATCAATTTCAACAATTGGCTTAAGTATTGGTGTCATTCAAATGGGATCCCATGTCTGTCAGCCTGGGATGACATGCTCGACAAGCCACAATGCTTCACTAGGGACGGCTTGCACCTGTCACCCCTGGGCTTTCGGATATTGGCGAAGGCTCTTGTTACCCCCATAGTACCTTTTTTAGGCAAGGCTCAAAAGACAAACCCACCTCCATAGGTATCACAAGGGATAAGAAACTAAGAGTAATGCTACTCAACGCCAGAAGTCTAAACCTCAAGATGCACGCACTCAAAACTCTCCTTAGCATGGAGAACATCGATATCTGTGCAGTAACAGAAACCTGGTTCAAGGCTCCCGAGAGCACCCCAGCACTACCAGGTTATACCTCATACCAGGCTTTTCGGCCCCAAAACTTGGACCGAACCACAAAAGGAGGGGAAGTATCAATATTTGTCAAAGATACCCACACCTCCAGGTTGGTGGCACAGCACAAAGCATCAGATACTATCCATGTGCAACTAACAGTGGGTAAAACTGCCTTCCAGTTTATAGCCTGCTACAGACCACCCTCCCAAACCCAGGAACCCCACTCGGCCTTCCTGAGAACACTGGAAAATATGAAGGTCTCTCCAAACACCATTATATTGGGCAACTTCAACTACCCAAACATAGACTGGGAGCATTACTCTAGCTCCAATTCCCTAGCCCAAATGTTCCTAGAATTTATAAATGCAAATGCTATGGAACAACTCGTTACCACTCCCACAAGAGGGGAAAACATACTGGACATGATCATCACCAAGATAGGGACTCTATGCTGCAGACCAGAAGTGTATCCCTCATTGGTAAGATCAGACCATAAACTAATCTCACTGGATATTCACATCCCGACTCCACCCCCTGCCCTGAAAACCACAGTGAAAAACTTCTCTAATGCAAATTTCACACTCCTCAAAACTGAGGTGGAATCCTTCAAAGCCCCCGGGCCTGTGGAAAATACGGCCCAGACCGCAGAATCCTTTATAAACGCATTCTATGAACACCTTCAGGAATTCATGGATCATGCAATCCCAAATAAAACCAAGTCCCAATCCTCCAAAGGCAGACATCCTGTCTGGTGGACCCCAGCCATAAACAAACTATACAATAGAAGGATGCTACTACATGATAGAGCAAAATCCCAAAAAGGGAAGGCATCTCTGATCAGTATTAGCAAAAAACTACGGGCACTCATAAAATCATCTAAGGCCAGCTTCGAGAGAAAAATTGTACAGGACACTAAGGATAATCACAAGGCTTTCTTTAGTTATGTTAAGAACCTGGATGGGAATTCCCAGATATGTTCAGAATTAGTCCAAAATGACAAAAAATACACCGAACCCACAGACATTACCAACAACCTAGCTGACAGGTTCAGCGCAAACTTCTCCCTCCCCTCCCCACCAAAAGGGCAGATATCTATCCCAGCAGAGTGCTGCCCCCCTGACATCTCAGATGCTCAGGTAGGAGCTGCCCTCTCCAAAGCAAAAAACACAGCATCAATGGGACCAGACGGTGTCCCGGGCTGCATCCTACATGAACTCCAAGAAGAGCTAAACCCACACATAAAACTACTGTTCAATCTCAGCCTTACTACAGGATATGTACCCAAAGAGTGGCGTACAGCAACAGTGGTCCCTCTCCACAAAGGTGGTGCCTCAATGGATCCTGGAAACTATCGCCCCATAATCCTGATTAGCTTGGTCTGCAAAGCTATGGAAAGGGTCATCATGGACCTCATAAATAAAGATATTGGGGACATACAGACACTGGATCCTACCCAGTTCAGCTTTGTTAAGGGCAGATCCTGCCTCTTAAACCTGGTTGATTTATTTGAAACAGTCACCAACGCCATTGACGAGGGGAAGGTGGTCCACACAGCCTACCTGGACCTTGCAAAAGCCTTCGATACAATACCCCATTCAGGCATTATAGATAAGCTCACCAGCTTAAATATAAACCCCTATGTCACTAGATGGGTTGCAAACTGGCTCAAGGACAGAACCCACATGGTTAGAATTGCTGGAGCCATGTCAGACTCCAAACCAGTTACAAGTGGTGTCCCACAAGGCTCAGTCCTAGGACCTCTCTTGTTCAGTATATATTTTTCGGAGGTACAGGCCAACATGGAAGGACTATGGCTGACTAAGTTTGCAGATGACTGCAAACTGGGCACCATAATCGACACTCCAGCCAACACAAGCATCCTCCAAAAGGGCCTCATAGAAACAGACAACTGGAGCCAGAGCCATGGCCTCAAGCTAAACACCAAAAAGTGTATAGTCATCCCCTTTGGCAAAAACAAAGTGCCCACAAATTACCACATAGGTGGCAATCCATTAAGTACAGAAGAAGTAATTAGGGACCTGGGGACCCAAGTTGATAGCAATCTCTCATTTGACAACCACATGGCCAAAGTGGTTAGAAAAACATTTTATATAACCCACCTAATCATGAAGGGATTCACATCTAGATCAGGGGAGGTCATCGTGCCTCTTTACTCATCCCTCATCAGGCCCATAATTGAGTACAATGCCCCTTTTGGGATGTACCTTACCAGACACCTGCAGCAACTGGAAAGACCCCAAAAGTACCTCACCAAGAGGATCAAAGGGCTCAAACAGATGCCATATGCTGCCCGGTTAAAGAAACTCCAGCTCTACTCAGTGGCATACCGCCTGTTCAGAGGTGATCTGTGCCTGACGTATAAAGCCATGTCCAACCCAGAATTAATGGACATGCTGCACCTCAGAAAATCCAAATCCCATCGAGCTACACGCTCGAGAGACTTGAACCTCAGCACTGAAATAAATAGGACATGCTGGAGGGACAGATTCATAACCCAGAGGCTCCCTTCACTCTGGAATAAAATCCCAGTCCAGGTTAGGCAGAGTCTCTCATTGACTCTCTTCAAGAGGAATCTTGATGAGTGCATGGGAGATCATAGGTTTACTCCGGGTATCACTTCTGTGTCACTGTTAGACAGAGGCACAGTATACTAACCTCGAAAAAGGGCATAGCAAAATTAATTTAAAATGGGTGGCAAAACCCAAACACACTCTGGCTAGGCTTATAAATACCCTAGGGCAGATAGCCTAGTATGAACCTATGAACCTATATATTTCCACCATATGTCCTGGACATGGAGTGTAGCCCTTCCCAGCCCCTATAGTCCCAATGTCATAGTGCAAAGGTATGTCAGGTATATATAGCAGGTATATTAGTAGACTATTGCTACTGTCATTGGGATTGTCTTCACAGACATGGTGTGTGTGGAAGGTCACACCTGCTTATAAAATGTGTGCCATTGGCTACTGACAGACATCCTAAGGAAATCATTGTAAAGTACAGCTGCTAACATGTAATGCCCCTGTGGAGTGCAGCAGAGATACTGGCCAATATATGTGGAACTTCGGACACACCCTTTACAGTCCAAAGGTATACACATAATCCCTTAGTGCACAACATGTGTACCAGGCCTGACAATATGGATGTAGACAGCCATGTAGATGGGTATAACACATAACAACTGGTATACATTTGCCAACATAGGTTCTGCATTCACACACTCCTTTCTGGCCTGACACATAATGACTGCTGGTACAGGGGTGCCATGGACACATACTACCCACTAGATATTGACATACATCTGTACAGCATCCCACTGCTCTGTCTGACATACATGACTGTTAAGGGAAGACAGGCAGCAGTACATCTGGCAAGTATCTGCACATGACATCTCACTGGGTAAGTACACTAAGCTGCTAGGCATGTAACAATGCACTGTGCAGGCTACAGACAGAGTGGCTCAACACTGGTCTACATCTCCTATGGGGGAATGCACATGTACCTGCATATATAGCAGGCTCAACAGGCATGTCACAGCACAGGGTAAGATACACCTGTGTGAAAGTGCATAACCACAACCAATGTGAACACAGCCACAGCCACATATGGTAAGCTAGCATAATATTATAGTATATGGACTATCTGTTCTACACCATCCTCATATGTGCCACTCACAGAATAACCCTACATATACTGGGCTGTTAAACAGTTTGGTCTGATGGCTGTCTGTGGTATGGGACATGTGTGTGTATGGCTCTACAAACATGTATGCCAAAATGGTACCATAGAGTGGGGCAGGATGTAACATCAGATAGAAGGGGAACTAGAACAATGACATCTACCACTGTCTGTACACAGGCTAAAGTACATATTAACAATACACACACTGCCAACATTCACCATCACTACACAGACCTCAGTACTGTAAAAACATCCACAGAATGTCCAGGTTATGTTATGAAATATAACCCCTACTGTACATAACATATGTAGCAATCAGATATATCACTTACTTGTTATCAGATATGATGACGTTATTTATGGTGAACAGCACATGTGCACCACTTCATGCACGACATGTGCACAAAGGTTGACAGTGGTGGGACTGACAGCACATACACAGGGCCAATATAGACATGTTGCTGTGATAACCTCATACATTTACCATTGTAACGGGGTTTGTTGCAACATATGTCCTATGAGGGATATGAAGTCAGTAACTGTCACGGCCTTCACCATCTACAGACTGCAGTCCTCACACTACCTTCTGCATTCCACAGATAGATGCTCCGTGGCTAACACATGAAACCAAAGGCACAACACTGCCCAGTCTGCAAATGACCCTGCAGATGGGGATTCCTCATATATATGGAACTGACATTGCAGGTATTACAACATGTACAACAGTCATATCCAGACAAACACTGTTAAACCAGCATTACTCCAAATGCAGTATAGCAACACTTACAGTATGTAGTCAGGCCAGGCACATCCCCCTCCTGTTTGTTGCCCTCTTTCCACAGTGTATGTTGTTCAAGATAAATCCCCAATCCATCTGAGATACTGTTTGCTAAACAACAGATCTAGTTCCTGCTCACAGTGAATGAAAAGGACCAACACCACCATGATGTTCATAGATATTGGAGTGTGTTTCCATGCAATTGGCTATGGGGATGTTACCACAGCTGTTCCACATGCTGTCAGCTAGGGGAGGGCTGCAATTCGTGCAGAACCCATCAGCTGATCATGAGCATCACTTAAAATGTACATGCTGCTGCCTAAACAAAGCAGGTGTGGGTATCCACATCCACCAGAGAGGGAGTGGGGGAGGCAGACAGAGGCAAGTACATGTCAGGGAGGGGTGGGAGATTAAAACTGAAGCATGTTTGTGTCACACACCTACCAGCACAGGGTATCAAACCCCTGACAGCTATGTAGTGCTATCATAGTTTAATGCAGTTATTGGATGCGCCACCTGTTGTTGAGCACTCAGAACATATATGTGATGGTGAGTGACATCTGCAACAGGGATACAGTAGATATACGGCAGGTGACATACACGAGCCTGTCTGCATGAACAGATGCCAGCATCAACACAGCCACACTCTCACAGGGATGCACACACATTGACACCCTTGCCAGGGCCAGGAGTACAACTTATCACTAGTGGGATTGCCACAACGCATCAATGTGCCAGTATCACATGCACCACACAGGTCATACGGTGGTCGTATGGGCAAAGATTATGAGGAGGTGTCAGACATCAGACAGCATGGTTCAGTATGCTTCAGTATGCCCAGGGGGGTTGTAGTGAGTGTAGATGTGAGCATACGCACCATACAACACACACACAAACACGCTGGGTACCAGTACTGACATGCATGGGTGCATGTCTGCATGGGTGTGTGGTGGTCAACTGTGCCAGTAGGCTATACAAGGGTAGGTGATGGGTATACCTTGGCATCAGGCCACATGATAATGGTCTGCATTGTGGCTCAGGGCTGTCATTTCTTCATTTGCCCACACAGGTGGTTATTGTATCCCCCATCCAGTATCCTGGGTGGCTATTGTGTCTGGCCAATGCTGTACATCCCCTGCCATGTATGTGTTCCTTACTCCATGACATGGATGGTCTCTAGGACGTGCATACCTCCTACATGCATGTACAGTGACATGTGGAACTCTACCTGGGGTGTCTAGCCCATGTTGTGAACACAGATTATCATTAGATGTGCCAGTCTTGCCCACCTGTGGCAGGTACTGGTAATGGGCAGCAGGTTTACCCTGCACCTACATTGATAGTATGCTAACAGCATTCCTTGGTGTCAGTGGCATCTGTCCATACAGGGCATGTTGTCAGGCATGGTAAGTCTGTTGTGGGTCACATGTGCAGGCACCACAGGTGGTGCAGGTGTCCATTGGGAAATATGGAAAGGTGCACTGTCTGCATGTACATGCATATTGGATAGATGGGCAGGGTGACATGCCCTCTGTAGCCCACTGCTATCACTCCATAATTACTATCGGTGGCCAATATGCAGTGTACTACCCACATATTGACTGTTGCCTAGGCATGTGTGTGTATGAGACATGGGTTGAGAGTGCTCTGGGTAATACTGGGGTTGCTAGCTGTGATTGTCTGGCCTTGATGTCACATGTATGGGTATAGCTTTGCACCCTAGCCTCTCAGCTATTTTCCATCTGTTATCCCAGTATGGTTGACATTGTGATATATTGTAGGGCCACCATATAAGAAATATGCCAAACCCACTCCACTTTGGCCACAGGTGTCACACACTCAAAACCACCTCTACACAGGATGCAAGTTACAAACACACACACCTTTCATGTGTGGGAGTAGAACTCCTACATAACTAGTTTATTACACTACAGCACTACGCAGTTATATTACATGCCATGGACATTACTGGAGTACTCCTTCCCCAAAAGGTCTATTTCACAATGAATGACATCAGCAGGATTACCAAAGTAGGGCAGTTCAAATGTACTGCGAGTGAGTAGCCTAAAATGTATTGCTCCCTACACAGACAGTGAGACACACACAAAACTTCCACAACTGATATGTGTGGGTATAGAACCCATGTCCAAGGTCTATATCACACTACAGCATAGAGCTGTTATAGGACACACCACCAGGATTACTAAAGAACTCCTTCCCCAAAGGTGTATTTCACAAGGAATGACATCAGCAAGATTACCAAAGTAGGGCATTTCTAATGTACTGCGAGTGAGTAGCCTCAAATGCATTGCTCCCTACACAGACAGTGAGACACACACAAAACATCCACAACCAACATGTGTGGGTATAGAAGCCATGACTGAAGTGTATATCACACTATGTCATGGAGCTGTTATAAGACACACCACAGGGTTTACAAGAGAACTCCTTCCCCAAAGGTGTATTTCACAAGGAATGACATCAGCAGGATTGCCAAAGTAGGGCATTTCAAATGTACTGCAGGTGACTAGGCTATAAAGCATCGATCTGTGCACAGACATTGAAATACACACAAATCATCCAGAACTGCCATGGTTGGGGATGGAACCCTACCACAGTTCTAAATCACACTCCAGCAATGCGCAGTTACCAGACATGCTACAGAGATTACTGGACTACAACGTTCCCAGAGGTGTATTTATGGGTGGGTGACATCGGCACCCTTTCCAAAGTTGAGTATATGAATTGTATGGAGTATGAGTACTCTAAAAAGTATTGTTTTATACTCAGTCAGAGACAGGCAGACATACACACAGTTGCCAGGTTTGGGGCTAGAACACCTAACTACTTTATCACACTACAGCAGTACGCAGTTATAGGACATGCTATGGAGATTACTGGGTTACAACCTTCCCAGAGGTGTATTTCTAGATGGGTGACATCAGCACCCTTGCCAAAGTTGAGTATATGAATTGTAAGGAGTGTGAGTACTCTAAAAAGCATTGTTTTCTATTCAGTCAGAGACAGACAGACACAGACAGTTGCCAGGTCTGGGGTTAAAACACCCACCTAACTACTTTATCACACTACATCAGTACGCAGTTACAGGATGTGCTACAGTGTTTATTATGCTACAGCTCTCCCAAAGGTGTACTTCACATTGGATGACCTCAGCAGGCTTGTCATAGTAGAGCTATGGGGAGGGTGGTGTGTGCATGGGCCATTCATCTTGGGGTTGACACGCCACATGCGGGCACACATGAGGTCATATGTCACAGGTAAGTGTATACAGCTACTAGATGACTAATTCCTTGTACAGTCATGTTGCACAGCTGGCACATGTACCACATAGTCTGTAATGCTGACAGATACTGGTGGCTAGTATTTGCAGTGGGTGACATCTGCATCTCATGTGTTTGGGGCCCTCTGGCTGTGTGCTGGGTGGGACAGGCCTGCATTCCTCCTTGTCACAGTGACCCTCTTCCACACATCTATGTATGTCTAACTTTGGCTTATTTTAGTGTGTTGTCCTGACATATATGTCTGTATTCCTATCCACTGTGTGTGCAAGGCATGAGTGGTGCATACTGACAAGTGTCTGCACTAACAACTGCAACTGCCAGATATGTCTGGTCAACTGGTGTTTGCAGTCATGGCCTTCATGTGTTTAAGTGTGTAAGCATGCCCAGTATGACCTTTCAGTATGTTGTAGACTGACAATGCCTTCATTTCTCTGTGTGTGAGCATGCCCAGTATGGCTGTCTGTATTGAATTTGTGGATCGTGTGCAGGTAGTTTGTGTTGTAGTGCTGACCTTTGTGTTGTACACCAACAGATAACATGCTGTCTCTGCAGGGTATCCATCGATCATTTGGCTTTGACTGTTACTACATTTCTGCATAGTGGGGGGGGCACACCTGACTGCTTCTACATTTCTACACAGGCGTGGGAGGGGCACACCTCACTGTTATTACATTACTATGTAGGATGAGGAGGCACACCTGACTATTTATACACAGGGTTGGGGGGGAACACCTGACTGTTATTACATTACTATGTTGGATGTGGGGGGCACACGTGAAACATGTACACATTCACTATGACCATACTGGTATGTCAGGTACTCCATTTAATTCTGTATTGCTAACTATCATGCTGATTAGAGGCATACCAGTGTACTACAGATCATGGCATTGGTTGTCCTACATATTATTGTCTTACTTCCTACCCTTCAGAACTAACATCCCACTGCCTGCCCTGCTGTGGTCAGTCTGTGTAGGCCTGGGTAGCCATCATTCTGGGGCCATGGCACAGGCTTTGTTTGGGTTTGCCTACACCTGTCCTGCTGGCTGAGACTGTTGTTGGGTATGTGAACCATCCTGACTGGCATGTGTGGGTCATATGGACACACATGTCACACAGCACATTTCTTGCAGTGGGTTTTGTCACCCTGTGTAGTACTGGCTACTGTAGTAACTCCAGTATGTGTTACAGATGTCATGTTGCCACTATGGGTGTCTACTTTCTACTGCCATAACACTCAGCCACAAAATTCCCTTGCATGCTCACATCCATACCATAGCTACAGGTAACAACACATTCTACTCCATTTGGCAGTCGGTAGGTTGACTGACTTACCTTGTGGGTGTGCCAGACTTGTGGATGGTGCTGGAGGGCTGCCTATGTCAGATGCACATTGTACACTCCTTATACATGGTTGAGCACAGGTAGTGTCATACTTGCATCCCTTTTACTGTATGTGCGAGTCAGAGAAAGGTGTAATTCCCTGGGTAACTACTGTGTCAGTGCATGTGCTATATGTTGCCTCTTTGCCAAGGCCGGGGCATAGTGGGCATGCCTCCTTCTGCCTACTGGGGCAGACTCAGGCTGTTCCTCCTCCGGGTCACTTTGTGCCTCTGCAGGCCTTGACATTGGTGGGGGGGCTGTGTGGCCATGCCTCATGCTGTTCCTGCTGCAGCTGTTTTGGCAGGATCATATTGTGTAGCATAGCACGTTCCATAACAATTTGGGTACATGTAGCTGGTGAATACTGCAAGGCTCCATAGGATGTGTCCAGACACCAGAACCATAACCTGAGCATCCCAAACACATACTCTATTATATGTCTGGCCTGTGCGTGTGCCGCATTATGGCATTGTTGTTCAGGTCTGCATGCATTTCTGACAGGTGTCATCAGCCACGGCTCCAGTGTGTACCCAGCATCCCCCACTAGGTGCCCATAGGGGATGTCCCCACTGGCAAATCTCTGGTACAACTGTGTCAGATGCCATATGTGGGAATCGTCATAGCTTCTAGGGCAGCCAGCACACACATTCATTATAATGCCCTGGGCATTACAAAATGACCTGACAGTTGATGGACGGGATGCCCCTGTGGTTGATGAAGGCCCTACCCTGCTCACCAGGTAGTGCTTTGATGCGTATGTGCATGCAGTCTGTAGTACCCACTACACCAGGGTATTCTGCTATTTGGTGGAAGAGAGGCATATTGCTGGACAGCACCTCATGGGTGTTGAGGAAATATATGTGCTCACTGGCATGTGCTGACATGGCATCCAGGAACTGGTGGAATACTCTGGATGCTGATGCCTGTGAGATCCCCATGTTATCCCCAGTTGTGCTTTGACAGGTACCTGTGGCTAGTATACCTAGGCCTACACATACCTTGGTATCCACTGGGATGGGTTCCCCTCGGTCAGTTTGGTGTGTCAGGTGTGGCCGGCACCGCTCAACAATTTGCTGTAGGAGGTCTCTGTCCACCCTATAGCGCTCCACTATCTCCAGCTCATATAGACCCTGGTAGGTTAGCCTGGGTCTGTGCACTCTTCTCTGTCTCCTCACTGTGGGTTGTTTGGCAGCATTCACATCCTCTCCACCCTCAGTTTCTTGCACATGTTGTTCTATGTTGCCTGCTGCAGCCCTTCTCATTTTGTAGGTTTGTTTGTTAAAATTTCCCCGCTTGCATACACCGGTGGTGTAGAGTGTGGGAAAAGCCAAAGGGGAAGGTGTTTGTTTAGTTTATAATAGTGTTCTGGGCTGGGCTGGTCTGCTGTCTGTGTAATTGGCTGATTCTTATACATTTCACCTGCCAGCTAAGCTAGTTCTCCTTGATTACCTTCCTACTGCTGTTTTCCCTTCCCATTGCCTTCCTGTTTAAGCCCGTGTGCACGCCGCACAAACAGAGTGCTCAAATGTGCACACTGCTGCTATTTCCTGGTTTAAATTTTTTTTCTTCCTATAAAACCCAGTGTGTAGCACGTGCACCCACTTAGGCATTGTAAAGAGTGCTAGGCAGGTTTAGACACACCCCATAGCTTAGCTGCGCTAAGCTAGGAGCAATCCCGAGCCACAGGGCTCCAATCCACTTACAGTATGCCTGACACCCCCCCATGATGTCACTTATATCCTAGTCTTGCACCCAGCTATTCATACTCTTGCACTGTTGGGACCTGCCTCACATCCTGGGGGAAACTGGGATTCACTATCCTTCCCCTCATTTGCATAGGATTGCTTGCTAATGCATAGTTACATGTCTCACACTGGGCCTCCCTTCTTAGCAACCATTACTCACTGGCCAGATTGTCTTCTGCCTGCCATTGACTTGCATGGCAGAATGCTGATTTTAGTTAGAATGCTTATTTTATGTTTATTTTATTATTTCCCCCCGATCCCTTTTGCACGCCACTTCCCTATGCTTAAACAGCTAAGATCAGCGAAAAAAAAAATAAAAGTTGATTTTTTTATTTTTTCAGCAGTTTGCAATGCCAGTAGCCATTGACATGCTTCCTCTTTGATATGCAGCCTTTATTTGGAGCTGTCATAGCTCCATTTTGATTTTTCAGAAATGTACTCAGTTACTAACCGAGTACATTTCTGCAGATAGCACTAGTCTTGCACGGACTATTGCAAGCTTACTGGTTTGCAATATCACCTCATTTGCATGAATTTCTATTGCAAATGAGGTGATTTGCATACCAGGGCTTAGTCCATGCATGATTACTGCAGCAGCTCTCGTGCACGCCCCTGCAGGCTGTTCCTGGATCGCACGGCAGACATATTGCCTGTCAGAGCTCCTGCACTAGTCATGCATGCCATGCAGGGCATAGAGAATCTGGGGGATTGCCTGCTGCAACATTCTTTTTTGCACCTACTCAAAGCAAATATCTGTCATCATCCCCCGTACACTACATACAAATGTGTCTAACTATATTTTTGTTATTACATTTATTATATTTATCATATGGTTCAGGTAGTGGATGAAAAGGGTCCTTAGCTAGTCTGTTTAACCAGTTAACAAATCATAAATAAAAAATAAAGAAAGACATATACATAAAAAAGGATGCTGATCATAGGATCATGGGAACAGGAGGGTACAAAGCTAATGATACCAGGGCCCTTACAAGCCTAGCCAAGTTTTACCCTTATTTTCATGTTCATGCCCTTGTCCAAGAGAGAAACAGGTGGAATCACTGGGATGAATTAATGGCTACCCATCCAATCATCCAGATTGTGTTTGAAGAGGGCAAATGAGGTGCTCTGCTTGACATGAAGTGGGAGTCTGTTCCAAAGGTGTACTAACTGCTGAGAGACAAATCTGTCCCTGTAGCAGGTTTTATTAATGTTACATACCAGGTTAAGGCCTTTAGAAAGAGTAACCTGTGTACCATTTCACTTACAGATATGCAGCATTTCCAGTAATGCAGGGTCATATATTGCCTTATAGGCAAGGCAGAGATTGCCTATGAGTAGTCTGTATGAAAAAGAATAAAGTGACAGTGATTTCACACGATCCTCATAGGACAGATGCTGAAGACCTTGAATTTTCCTTGTGAGGAGCCTTTGTGGTCTCTCCAATTGCTGCAGATGCTTGGAAAGGTACACATATTAAAAGGGGCATTGTATTCAATTATTGCCGTGGTGAGGGAAGAGTACAGGGAGGTTATAACTTCTTTTTTTTCTGGAGGCAATGTCCTTACTTATGAGATGAGCAATATAGAATGCCCTTCTTACCACTGTGGGGACATAGTGGTTAATGGTAAGTTTGCTATCAACCTGTGTGTTGAACACTCCTAATGGCAATTCCAAATACAATGAAAGAAGGAAGACACCCTTCTCCCCTTGAATGAGAAGTCTGCCTTCACAACTAATGTGTGTAAAAGTACATCCAACTGTATCTATCTAGTACTTTTCAAACTCCACCAAAGGCTCTGTCTCCTTCCCAGCACAACTATAGTATTTTACAGACCAAGAGCCAGTTTCAGTTGACAGTATCTAGTCCATCCTAATTATCCAACTCCTGCCTAACATTTGACCCCCCACCCCACCAGTGTCCATTTAGGTGGTAAACTCATACAATGGCTCACTGTAATTTATTTTAGCTGAGCTACAAAGTAAATGTTCATTTTCTCACTGATTTTAATAATAGCTTCAGGTTACCAACAAGAGGCTAAGTGGCTTAAAAATAACACCTTATCCTGATCCTTATTGTACTTTTTAAACCAAGTGTCTCTCTTGTTGTCTGCCTCCTTTGTTAATTTGACCATAAAACTCCTTCCCTCTCCACTTTCATTGTTTATTGCCATTAATTACAAAAATATAATTTTGTAAAGTTACTCTCTTTTAATTTTTTTAAGTACTTTTGACCTCTCATTGTTTTTCATAAGCAACTGGAACCATGGAGCTCCACTTTTCAACTATTTTGTAGCTAGTTTGGTTGACAAGGGCATCCTTAGACAATACAACAGTTATATGTATAAGCAAAAAATCCTGTTTGACAACATAAAAAGGTTTCAGTTCTTTGTAGCCCTTTTCCATTATGGAATGAGATTTTTGCTCATAGTAGTTTGTTTTTCAGTTCCAGCCTGGAGTTCCATTTATTTTGTTTTATACACTGCAGCAATTATCTCGTATTTACTTACAACCACCTACAAATTCAACAAATAGACACATTATGTGAGAAATGTAGTTATGTTAACAGATGCAAAGCTCTTATACATAGCCACTACAAATAACAAGCAGATATTAGTGCCACACAACATCAAAATAAAGCAATCACACATAGTACAGACCAAACACATAGATCTACAAATGCTGAGGATGTTAACAGTAATGTACCTGAACCACAGAGACTTCTTAAACATAACCTAAGAAACAAGTACCCACAGAAACCTCACAAACACACTACACAGGCAGTATGCCCTGTGAAACAGACATCCGAGAGTTATATTATCTCAGAAGCCCATAAGGCAAACCTCCACACAATCCAATATCTTAGTCATAGGTGACTCCATTGTGAGTCACACACTGATGCATCAGTCATCAAGTCGTGCAAGGTCACAGTCAGTTCTGGATCAGGTGCCAGGATTTGCATCATCTTGCATGCATACAAGTCATTGCATCTCAAGTACATATCAGTGCACATGGATTTAGATGACTTGAGATGTAGTTCTTTGGACTATATGAAGACATACACCTAGCTTTCAACTAACATGTGTCTGAGGTAATAAAGAAATCATTTTATGTTGCTCAGCTTATGATTAAGGGCATGGCATATTGGTCCAAGGAAGTCAAATGTCCACTGTATTCTGTCATCATCAGGCCCATCATTGAGTACAACACCCTCTTCAGTATGTACCTGACCAGGTATATGTAAGAAGTGGAACATCCACAGAAGTTCCTCACAAAAAAAGCATACATGGCATAAACAGCATGTCCTATGCACACCACCTCAAAGCTGTATCTTTATACTGTGTTTCCTATTGACTTTTAAGATGTGATCTATGACTGGCATGCAAAGCATCCTTGGATCCCACTCTGATGGAACTTTTGCATATCCACAAAACAAATACTATCAGAATTATTCAATTTAGGTATTTAAACTTTGCTTGTGACATAAACAGCACATTTTGGAGGGATAGGTATGTGTCTCAAAGAATTTCCCTTCTGTGAAACAGGCTCCCCATCCATGTGAAGTAGAGCTCTTCCCTAACTCTCTTCAAGAGAAACCTGTACCAGTGGATGGACAATTGGAAATATATCCCAGGTCTAGCACCAATGTCTCTAATGGACAGAATCAGCTATAAATCTTTCTCCAACTTAGATATGCCCCTTAAAATAACCTTTAAAGCATATAAACTCACAGGATACATTTGGGGTTCTTGTTTAGTGGTCAGTATCCTGGTATAAGCCTATGAACCTATGACTTGATGATACTCTCAAAATATGTGTTCAAGGCAGTAATGAACCTAACCTTATGCAGCATTCCACCATAAGAAAATAAGAATGATGCCCCAATATATGCAAAAGATGAGTGACTGCAAAAACTGGCTTAGCTTCTGGTGTCATTCTGAGGTGGTACAGTATAATTCAGGCTAGGATGAGGTGGCAGACATTCCTAACAGCTTTGCCAGGGGTGGCCTGCATTTATCCCCCCATGGCTTTCATATATTGGCTTGATCCTTGTCCATCTCCATAGTGCTTTCTTTAGGAAACATCAGTCTCCTAAAGCTTCCAATATAACAAAACAAAATCCAGATAGCATAAATGTATTGCTGCTCAGTGGTAGGAAAATCAACAAAAGATCATTCCCTACTACCATTTCTTTCCGCCATAACATGTTGGTATATGCGTCATCATGGGGATCTGGTTGAAGAGGAATGGTAGCACTTCAACAGTGCAAGGTTTCAATGCCTACCACATGTTCAGGCTTAATGCACTAGATAATGGCATTAAAGATCAGGCCCCAGTGGCCTAATGGATAAAGCATTAGCCTCCTAAACCAGGGATTGTGGGTTTGAGTCCCATCTGCAGTTATATAATCATATTTGACTCAGTAGACAAGAAAATGACCTTGAACCATGTCCAGCTTATTATCAATAAAATCCCTTAGCATATCATAGCTGACTAAAGGAACGCTATCTATGCCACCCTCAGCTCTGTAAATAATAAATACTTAAATAGTATGGAGCCCCTATATATTATGCTGAACACTGCTCTCACAGGCAATTTTCAACTACTCTTCCATCAACTCAAAGACTTGCACATCATTTGATATGTATGGCTAGAAATTTCTTGACATAATTAATACAAAATCTTTGGAACTGTTAGTCTACACTTCAGCAAGGAATGATAAACCCCTGGACTTGGTCCTTGCCAATATGGGACAGCTTTACTATCCACCAATTGGAACATCCTTCCTCAGTAAATCAGAACAAAAATTAGTCATATTCACAAAACTGAAACCATAAGTTTCTTCCAATACCTCGATATTTAGAGATTTTGTTAAGTAAAATCTATTAAAACTGATTGATCTGGCTAAATTGAAAATCCTCCTCCAAATTGATGACCATACTGCTTATGCAGAATCTTTTACTGATGGATTCTATGCATTTGTAAATAGCTGCATAGATGAAGGTGCCTCCCTAAATGTAATCCAATGCCAAATTTAAAAATAAACCCCATATGATGCTGTCCCTATGGTAGAACAATCTCTATAAAAAAAATAATAATTTCAAACAAAAAGCTTAATTCTTGTGATGCTAAAATCGATCATGCTAAACATAAGATGATACTTTCCATAGAGAATTTTAGATTTTGATTAATATGTTTAGTAAAAGAGGATACCCAATTAAGTTTGTGGTGGACATAAGATGAGAAGTTGTTGAATAAGCACATTCTAAGTTTGCTCTTATAATAAGATGGGAATGGGTCCACAAAGGAGGAAAATTAAATATCAGTAAGTAGGGGACTAGTTTATGCCTAAATTTGATTTCAGACATGTGGGAGGTCTGACAAAATTTTAAACAACATTGGTAAGCTTTAACTTTATATGAAGATATTTGAGAATTTGTTGGCTGAATGTCCTTGTTTTAGTTTTAAAACTATAGGCAATTTAAGAACTTGTTTTGAATCCCAGTGGACGGGTAGTATCCACAGTTTGAATTGTATAAATGATAAAATGGTGAATTGTAGGAGTAGTAAGCAATCTAAATATATTAACAAATGTACATGGATAGTGGCTGGTGTAGAAAATGAAGTTATGTATTATAAGGGTAGATTCAATTGTAATCACAAAAGAATAGTATAGGAGCCTACCTGTACTTTGTGCCCTGCATTTTACATAAGGAAGATGGAAAATGCATTAAAGTGGAATTTGCCTTCACTTTTGTGCTGTATGAAAGATGGATACTACTAATGAATTGGCAATAGCTTCTACAGTATGTTCTAATTTTAATTAATAATACATTTGTTTTTTTTTCATTCTGGAGAAAATGGTTAACCCAAGTTATAAGAATATTCTTTTAAAAAGGACTTATATTGACAATTATGTTTGAATGCCGATAAATTACTCGGACTGAATGAGGCAATTCCTATTTCTTATATTCTGAAGGACAGACAGAATTGCATTAAATGACTGGTTGTTTTAATCACATGACTGTTATTCTGGTGAAGTCTTTGGTTTTATAGACAGAAGAGCTTAATTTATTAAATGTGTGCCAGTATTTGCCATTGTGCCTCCATTTATTTTGATTTATTGGTACATTTTTATGCAAGCGTGTACTGAGTCTTGGTCATTTGGATTATTATGAATGAAGAACACTAATTCTGTTGGTGAACAGTCACTCACTTGCAAAAGGTGCAGTGTCAATGGACCCAGGTAATTGCAGATCTATATGTCTAATGAGTCTCAGCTGTTAAGCTATGAAAAGGACCTTTTGGAATTAATAAATAATGACATAGATAATCTACAATCTCTTAATCCAAGCTCATTCAAATGCATCCAGGTCAGATGCTACCTACTTATCCTGGTCAACTTTGTCTTGTAGGTTACTGAAGCAATGGCTGAAGGCAAATGAGTATGCACAATGTATCTACTCCTTGCAAAGGTATTCAACAGCATTCCACATTCAGAAATCATAAAGACATTTGAATGTAAATCCCTATACAAATTTATGGATAGCAAAATGGATCAAAAATTTGATCTGAGAAATTAGGGTGGGTGGATTTTACTCCTCTAAAAGACCTGTCAGTAGCAATGTACCCCAGGATTCAGTTCTTGGGTCATTTCTATTTGGCATTTAGTTTTCGAAGGTCAAAACACATATTAAGCATTTATGGCTGGCCAGATTTGCAGATGACTAAAAATATTGTGCTATCATAAACTCCTCAGAGGACACTAAGAACCTCCAAGAAGGCCTTTCTCAAACAAATACAGTACCTGGGTGTCAAGGACTAAAACTAAGTGCCATGAAATGTATAAACAGTATCCTTCAGCAATCATTACTTCACTTATAACAATCACATCGACAACACCACCCTGAAAGTTGATCCTAGAGCTGGGAATACACTAATCTATGTAGACAATGGTTGATTGATCCCCCTGTATTTACTATAGTAAGGAAGTCCTTTTTCATTGCACATATTATGGTACTGTGTTCAGGTAAATGGACACAATCATTCCACTGTACTTGGCTTCATTTAGGCTGATCTTTGAATATAATGCGATTTTCTGTATGTATCTGTTCAAACACATCACAGCTGGAAAGACTACAATGCTTTCTCACTAAACAACTTCTAGACCACTGCTTTTTGTATGTATGAAATTGTGTATATATGGAATGTCTGCCTTTTTCTGTGTAATTTGCTAAATGTTATATCTGAAGCTTTTCTCCCCGGGCCTCCTCTGAAAACGGGGTCTGTCCCAGTTGGACTTTCATGGTAAATAAATAAATAAAAATAAATCATAAAAGCTATGTAAAGAATCTCAAAGCAATATACCTCTTCTTAGTATTATAGAGGCTGATAAGAGGTAACCTCTGCCTGGCATACAAAACTTTAAAAGTTCCTACGCATTATAACATATTGCACATTCAAAAGTCCAGTAGTAGCATGAACACCTGTTCAAGGTATCTCAGTCTCTATTTTAACATAATTAGGACATGCTGGAGGGATATGTATGTATCACAGAGAATACTGCTTTCATAAAACAGTCTCCCACACCATATACAATAAAGAACCTCTATTACATTATTCAAATTTGATTTGGATGAAAAGATAGGAAACCACAAATGTACCCCCAGTTTACCACCAATGTCTCTCAGGGATAAGGGCAATAAGTAAATGTCACAACATATATTTGTTCTGGGTAACTCATATATAAAATGCACAAAGGCCAAAAAGCTACCCTGGGATTGTAAGGCTATAGATCAGTATCCTGGTAAGTACGTATGAACATATGAACATCCTTATATGTCAAAACTAATGCTCTTAGCTTTCTTCCCCAGGATTACTACAACTTGAGCTCTTGGCCTTTGAACTGTAGATAATTTGGACTAAAGTTCACATTTTGAAACTTCTAGTGCTCTGTTTTTTTTAATGCATTACTGTTTATTATGGACAACCATCTGTATTAACTACCTCAGGTATTCCATATCTCAAAAACACAACTTTTTGTACATTAACATCTCCAACACTTGTGCCTACCAACTACACAACTGCCAGAAACTCCAAATAAGTATCTGCATTTATTAAGTACATTCAACAACAAATGTCACAACTTTACTGGGTGACCTTTCTGGTACATAATAAGGACTGGATTATTTCCTCTCTTGGATCAGTTTGAATATATGCACATAATGTGCACTAAATAAACACACACACACACACACACACACACACACACACACACACACACACACACACACACACACACAGACTTAACAGCTCTAAACATATTGCTCAATTTGCAGTCACCGGTCTGGCTAGCATAAGATATTACAAGCTCTTTCTTTATACATCACAGTTTCTAAGTGTAATTCCTGCATTCTTCCCAGCTTTTCCCTCTTCAGCTAATTAGGCCATATACAGGTAATGTCTCCTTTAGATGAAATGTATGACTGGATTTCTTTCATTCCAGCAGATTTCTATGTTGGTCATGTTTTCACTGTCATATTACAAAGCATCCTCATCTCAGGATTCTTCTGAATACACTGGTGATAGTCTTTAAACTTTTCAATGCCTTAAGCTACTGTCGAATTCTCCAGTTCCAGTTCTATCTCAAGGAAATCATGTTGTTGTTCCACACATGTTTTTTCATTAGGTATATTTCATGATTAAGTCATGTTTCTACAATTTCAACAGTGGATTCTTAACAGCACTTGTTAAATGTACTCCGCAGTGTTTTTTTTTTTTTTTTACTATTTTGACCATCACAGATCATGGTTCTATTTTATTAACTTGAAACTGAACTGCTCAGGTATGACTATCTCTGCTGATAGCTAAAGTTAAGAAAATTTAAAGATCGGCAGTTTAAAAAATGTTTTTTTTCAGGGGAAAGCTCTCTGCACCCTCCCCCTGAAATAGGGGCTGTGTTCTTACACATCATTATTATAAATACACTGCCTCTGAAGTTGCACAGTCTTAGAGAAAGTAAAGTTTCACAGACTTGTAGAAAGTATATTTATTGACAGAGTCTGTATTTGCATTTTACACAATTGTATACACAGGCAAGCATCCAGCTGTAAGCAAATGAGCCAAGAGCAGCTGAACTTTGAGTAAGTAAAGACAACCAGAGATTTTTTGTAAATATTTTCTTCAAACTTTACAAAACCATATGCCATGGTTAATAGTTATTTCTCTATACGAGCTTATCCTCTTTGGCATTCTGTAAAGCATTTTGACCCATAAGCAAAAGGTCTGCCTTCTTTAAATATCACTGCACCAGCTCCATTCTTTCTTGTATCTATCTGCAGTGTGGCTGATTTGTTTATATCAAAATGTTTCAGTGTATTTAATTTACTAACTATTTAGGCACTTAAAGGTTCTGTTCTTGATCTGTTCTTTGTATTATTATGCATCAAATTCCAATAGTTTCCTTACTGGCAACATCACATCCAGCAAGATGAAAATAAATTTCAAAAGATTCTGCATCATTTCAAGAAATACTTGCAGAGTGAGTTTATCCTCAGTTAGAATATTTTACACTGTTGCTCTAATTTTCTATTAATCTGGTTTGACTTCTTCAGATATTAGCTCTATATATCTAATTTTAGATTTATATCTAATCAGCACAAGGTCATTTTTATCCTGTATTTCAATAATATAGTCAGTCGTATGTTAAGCTCTTCTATGCTCTGACCCCATACTAGTATGCCATTAGTTATATAAAAACAATCATCAACTACCTTGACCAAAAAATTTGTCATCTGCTCACAGAAATACTTCAGGTGCTGACAGAGCCCTTAAAGGTGTAAATTAAAATAACTTGCTTGGACTTTCTTCATCAAGCCTTAACACTGATTAACACTGAATCAGATTAAACACAGAGTAACACTTTGCTCCAGACATTGCAGACACCACTTCTACAATGGCACAGAATGAATGATGTTCTCTTGTTATAACTTTATTATCAAAATATGTTGCGTTTGCTACAGCACCCTCCTCCATGCAGTCCTGAGTCCTACTGACTGCAAAACATTTTGTAATTAACTCATCATGTGTTCCAAATCAGAATGTCTATGCAAACAGGTTAGGCTACATTTTCATACACAGTTCAATGACTTGAAGTGCAGAGAGCATTATTACCAATGCATGGTACACCAGCAGTTTGCAGGACAGCATGGTCTTACAATGGTGACCTCTACCTCCACTTCCAGCAGAGAGATTTCTCAGAGAGGGTTCTTTGTCAGGAAGTGCACAAAATATATTGAGTGACTGGTAATACATAATGGCATCTTTGTGTAATTGATATGTAGTTATACATTCCAAAAATGTTCTTTGTTGCAGATGATGATGGCGATGATGATAATTATGATAATGATGATAATGATGAAGAAGATGTATACCACCTTGAGCCTTGATTGATGATATCAGTGAAACATCCTCAGACCACAGCCAAACATCACAGCAAGAATGCTCATAGATGGAGCCATGTGGTCATAGAATATGTATGTGGCCTGGTCAGGGCCTACATCTGATGTCACTGGCACAGTGAGAAGAATACTGCAGCTCTCCCTTGAGAGGTTGAGCAAGGCCTTTAGTGTGTGTTCCATGCTACACAACATGATTGACCAAAATCAGGCTGCCCACTCTGTCTCCCTATCAGAAGAATGAAAGTTGTAACTTGTGAGCCCTGCATCTCTGGAGAATGAAGTGTATCTGTATAATCAACACAATGAATAATGAATCTCATTGCAATGACACTAAATGATTTTTGTAGAGGTGCTTCACCCTTGCACTGTCCAACTGTCCTTCAGATGAGATGGTAAACTGAGGTTTAACCTGCCTGAGTTGGTTATAGCTCATGTGGATGTAAAAGATCTCATAGCATTTACTGAAAGGAGTAGGGTAATTTCCTCAGTGTCCTGGCCAAAATCTTCCAAGTCTGTATGAGTACAAACTTGAGTCTCCACTGAAAAGAGACCATGAACAACCTAGTGGTCTTAACTCAGTAAATGAAAAGCATAAATAAATACCCATAATATATATTTATATATATATATATATATATATATATATATATATATATATATATATATATATATATATATATATATTATCGACTGGAGTCTGTTTTTCCCAGCCCCCTGCTATAAAGCACGCGTTAGCGCACTTTAGCGCGATTTAGTGCGGAGCTGCTACCTTTGCACACTAGGGCAGCGCCGGTTAATCAGATTTAAACTATTAGGGCTACCTAAAGTCCACTCTTCAAATTTTCCCTTAAAACTACCTTCCTCAAAGTATACTACTGTTCTATTTAGTGTATCCTACAACTATAAATTATCTCTACTTGACTCCCAAGTAGACTATTCTCTATCTGTATAGCGAAGCACTTGCTCCTACAGTACTTATCACCTCGATACAGCACTCTTGTTATAGAAAGTACCCCAAAAAAGCAAACCCCATTTCTCGGTCACCCACATCCCCCAGAACCTTTTCTTAAGTTTTTCTGTCTATTCCTTCTAGCATGTCGAGGGATCAGTTGCTAATGTCCTCTCCTGCTCATCTGGTGAACCAGGGAATATCGAGGCAATGTTACAATTGCCTCATGTACACAGACAACCCTCTCCTCCTCCCACAAAACACAAATACATGCGAGAGATGCAACTATACGGCCAAACTGGAGGCTGAGCTCTCTCAACATAGGACTGGCATGACCAGACAGGAGGAGAAGGTAACCACACACACTATAGACCCAGTCTCACATAATACCATCACAACCTCAATTCATACACATAAACACACAAAGACATACTCGGAGGCTCTGATCAAAAATCTACCAAAACAGCAGAGGCCACCAAAGCAGACACCCAAACAACTACCACCTCAGAACACAACACCTGCAACACATAGACCACACAGTCAGAGTGTCAAGCAGTCACAGCCCTTAATGCCAAACACAATGCCAGACACACTAGTCATTGGTGACTCCATAGTCAGACACACTGACGTCCGCTCACCAGACTGAGTAAGGAGAAGGTCACAGTAAGCTGCCTGTCGGGTGCTAGAATCCGCCACATAACGCATGCACTCAGGTCTCTCAACAGCAGGTACAAGTACGACTCAATCATTGTCCACGCTGGTGTTAACGACCTGAGATGTACCTCCTTGGACTACATGAAAAGAGACATAGAGGAGCTCTCTGATTATGTAGCCCAAGCAGGTATGACCCTGACCTTGAGCAGTATCCTACCTTCACCAAGAATGATGCCACAATACAGAGATAAGATGATCAGCTTTAACAATTGGCTTAAACTCTGGTGTCATTCAAAGGGGATCCAATGTCTGTCTGCCTGGGATGACATGCTGGACAAGCCACGCTGCTTCGCAAGGGACGGCTTGCACTTGTCACCCTGGGATTCCGGATTTTGGCAAAGGCTCTTGCCACCCCATAGTGCCTTTTTAGGCAAGGCTCAAATTCTAAACCTACCACCCTAGAACAAAACAAAGAAAAAAACTAAGGGTAATGCTGCTCAATGCCAGAAGTCTCAACCTCAAGATGCATGCACTCGAGGCCCTTCTCAGTATGGAGAACATCGATGTCTGTGCTGTGACAGAAACCTGGTTCAAGGCTCCTGAGAGCACCCCAGCACTATCAGGTTTTACCTCATATCATGCGTTCCGGCCCCAAAACCCGGACAATACCAAGAAAGGAGGAGGGGTATCCATATTCATCAAGGACACCCACACCTCAAGATTAGTGGCATCGCACGATGCATCGGAAACCATCCAGGTGCAATTAACCATAGGCAAGACTGCTCTGCAATTTGTAGCATGTTACAGGCCACCCTCGCAAACTCAGGAACCTCATATGGCCTTCCTGAAAACACTGGACGGGATAAATGTATCTCCGAACACCATCATACTAGGTGACTTCAACTACCCTAATATAGACTGGGAACACTACTCAAGCCCAAACACTCTAGCCCAAAAGTTCCTGGAATTCATAAACTCAAATGCCATGGAACAACTAGTCACCATCCCCACAAGAAGAGAAAACATACTTGATCTCATCATCACGAACATGGGGCACAATGTTCAACGCCGGAAGTATACCCCTCACTGGTGAGATCTGATCACAAACTAATCTCGCTGGAGGTCCTCATCCCGCCCCACCTGAAATGAAAAAGACCACAGTAAAAAACTTCTCGAAAGCCGACTTCACACTTCTAAAGACTAGTGTGGTCTCCTTTAAGGCCCCTGAGCCGGGTTAACATTACTCAAACCGCTGAATCACTTACAAATGCCTTCTACCAGCACCTGCAGGGCTGCATGGATCAGGCAATCCCAAGCAAAACAAAGACTCTTTGTACCAAAGGCAAGCGTCCAGTCTGGTGGACCCCAGCCATAAACAAACTCTACAACAAAAGGAGAAAGCTACTACAAGATAGAGCAAAATCCTTAAAAGGTAAGACACCGCTGATCACTATAAGTAAAAAGCTAAGAGCTCTCATAAAATCATCCAAAGCTAATTTTGAGAAAAAAATAGCTAAGGACTCTAAAGACAACCATAAGGCATTCTTTAGCTATGTCAGAAACCTAGGAGGAAACTCCCAGATATGCTCAGAATTAGTTCAAAATGATGTGAAGATTACTGATCCTACAGACATTGCCAACATACTGGCTGACAGGTTCAGTGCAAACTTCTCCCCCCCCCTAAAGGAGAGATATCTATACCAAATGATTGTAGCCCCCAAACATCTCTAACACCCAGGTGAGAACTGCTCTCTCCAAGGCAAAGAACACAGCATCCATGGGACCTGATGGTGTCCCTGGCTGTGTGCTCCATGAACTCAATGAGGAATTAAACCCACAGTTAGGACAGCTGTTTAATCTTAGTCTCACCTCCGGATACGTACTCCAGGAGTGGCGCAGCGACTGTGGTCCCACTCCACAAAGGCGGTGCCTCCACCGACCCTGGAAATTACTGTCCCATTAGCTTGACAAGCCTTATCTGCAAAGCCATGGAGAGGATCATAATGGATCTCATAAATAAAGACATAGGGAACTTGCAGACTTTGGATCCAACCCAGTTTGGCTTTGTCAAAGGCAGATCATGCCTTTTAAACTTGGTTGACTTTTTCGAAACAGTCACCAAGGCCATTGACGAGGGAAAGGCAGTCCATACAGCCTACCTAGACCTGGTGAAGGCTTTTGATACAATACCTCACTCGGGTATCATTGAAAAACTCATCAACTTAAATGTAAACCCATACATTACAAGATGGGATGCAAACTGGCTGAGTGACAGAACCCACAGGGTCAGAGTTGCTGGCGCCATGTCAGACTCAAAGCCTGTCACAAGTGGTATCCCACAGGGCTCAGTCCTGGGCCCACTCTTGTTTGGCATCTACTTTTCTGAAGTACAAGCAAACACAGGAGGGTTATGGCTGACAAAGTTTGCAGATGACTGCAAACTGGGCGCTGTAGTTGAAAACACATCCGACACAGATATCCTTCAGAAGGGTCTCACAGAAATGGATAACTGGTGCCAGAGCCATGGCCTAAAGTTAAATGCCAAGAAATGCATAGTTATACCCTTCGGGAAAAATAAGGTTACCCCTAGCTACCATATAGGTGGCAATCCCCTGAACACAGAAGAAGTTATTAGGGACCTGGGAACCCAGGTTGACAGTAGCCTTTCATTCGACACTCATATTGCTAAAGTAGTTAGGAAGACCTTCTACATTGCCCACCTTATCATGAAGGGATTCACATCTAGATCAAGGGAAGTCATAGTCTCCCTATACTCATCACTCATCAGACCAATGATCGAGTACAATGCCCCATTCGGAATGTATCTGACTCGACACTTGCAGCAGCTGGAGAGGCCACAAAAGTTCCTCACCAAAAGGATAAAGGGTCTCAATCTGTCTTATGCTGCCCGACTGAAAGAACTCCAGTTATATTCAGTTGCTTACCGCTTGCTCAGAGGTGACCTATGCCTGACATACAAGGCCATGTCAAACCCAGATTTGATGAACATGCTTCATCTCAAAAAATCTAGATCCCTCAGAGCCACAAGGGTGGGAGACTTAAACCTCGACACTGTTATTAATAGGACGTGCTGGAGGGATAGATTCATCACCCAAAGACTCCCTATGCTGTGGAACAAAATCCCGGTTTATGTGAGGCAGAGCACCTCGCTGGCCTTGTTCAAGAGGAATCTTGACCAATGGATGGGAGATCACAGATACACCCCAGGGGTTACCTCAGTGTCACTGCTCGACAGAGGCACAGCAAAATAATGGGCATAGTTTCTCCAAACTAAAGGGGTGGCGTAAGCCACAAAACTATGGGCTAGGCTTATAAATGCCCTCGGGCAGATAGCCTAGTATGAACCTATGAACCTATGAACCTATGGAGTGCCTTCTGTGTGGAGTCTGCATATCCTCCCCACGGTCAAGTGGTTTTCGAAAGATATGCATAAATGGGTGTGCCTTTGTTGAAGGTTGGGCATCGAGCTGGCACCTTGGCACTGTAAAAATCAACTGCCAGTAATTAGCAAACTGGAGTTCTGCTGTGATGACCCCTAACTGGGAAAAGCCGGAAGAACAACAACTATAAATATATATATATATATATATATATATATATATATATATATATATATATATACATATATATACACACACACACACACACACACACGTATAATAACCCCAAGCATTCAGTACCTGAGAATGCAGGGAATAGTCTGAAGTATTGCAATGCTGGACTTTATCTTCCCCAAATTCATATTTTCAATTTTGGTTTTCTTAGAATTGCAGTTATGGTTATTAGAATTCTAACACAAAGTCATCCAATATTATTCATGGGTGGACAATTGACAGTGACCCTAGCACAAAGAATACAGCGATCTCCATTAGTGGATGAGAGTGACAGCAAAGACCATGATAATGATGGAGATGGAGATGGACAGGTCCCTCCATGGATGCAGAGACATGGACATGTTAGTACAGACAAAATAGCGATACCTAGATTTTCTCTTAAGGCCAGTATACCTGATATTATAGCTTTATAGGTTCATAAGTGTTTACTAGGCTAATGAGCACACTGGTCTTTTTAAGCCTAGCCATGCATCCCAAATCTCTGATAAGTTCTGATACCCTTGATAAGTGTAAGCAGGGGTTTGGAAGAGGAACCATTTACTGGTTACCTTTGTCCATTAGAGACATAGGTGCCAAACCAGGGATGAATTTCCGGTTTCCCATCCAATTGTCCACTTTGCACTTGAATTAGGTTAGGGAGGAACTCTGCTTCACATGGATGGGGACCCTGTTCCATAGATGCAGTAGTCTCTGGGATGCATACCCATCTCTCCAGCAGGACCTATTTATATCACACGCAAGGTTTAAGTCTTTAGAATGGGTAATTCAGGTGCTGTTTGTTTTGTGGATATGCAGGAGTTCCATCAGAGTGTGGTCTGACAATGCTGTATATGCCAGGCATAGATCTCACCTCAATAGACTGTTTGTGACAGAATACAGGGATAGGGCCTTGAGGTGGTCTGCATAAGACATTTTACTTATGTCCTGTATTCTTTTAGTGAGGAACCTTTGTGGATGTTCCAGTTGCTGGATATGCCTGGTTAAGTACAAGCCAAAGGAGACATTGTACTCAATGATAAGCCTGATGAATGCCAAATACAGTGGAACAATGACTTCCTTGGACTTAGATGCATTGTCCTGTTTGACCAGCCTTGAAGTATATTTATCTTTGATGTAAATAGAGACACCTTGCTCTTAGAGACATATTGGTCTTGGTATGTCTGCATGGTGACCAATGATAAGAGAAGGGTGTGGTTGTACAGGACAATGATGCAGATCCATGGAGCATGACATTTCACAAAATGAGAGGGCACTTGGACAAAATACAGAGGTATGTTTTTTTTCCATGTGCCACATCTGCCCATGTACTATTCTTTCCAAGTTTACCATTGTCACATGTAGCAGGTTTGTTGTTGTGTGATACCACTTTGAGGGAGCCAGCAGAGACCGGGTCTTCTATAAAAGGTGTCAGGAATTGCATTCCATCATGATGGTGCTGTTCAGTACTGTAAATTATGGCAGTCAAATGCTGGATGGCATGTGTGGCAACAATCAGGAGATAATCGATACTCAACAACATCTGCTCATGTACATTTATGGTCCACTGCACTTCTAGAGAGGTATTGCAGTGGTGGATCTGCAAAGTAATTCAGTGTCATAGCTGGATGGGTGATATACCTGCATCTAATGCAATACTGATATCAGAGCCTGTACATTCCTATAATGGGGAACTATTACACTGGGGTGCAACCATAACAGGTGCATCTTCATCACAGGATCCTAATTATTGTTTCTGGGACATCTATTATACAAGGTCATCATTCTGGTTGGTATGTGTTCCTGCATACCAAGGTTTTCCACTCATGCACAATGTTCTCACACTCTTGGTGGAGATATTTGCTGCATTGTTAAACAACTCAGATTGTAACAACATTCGCAGTCTTGTCCACAACCATTAGCAGCAGGATACTCTGCATGTACAACAGTGTACAGCTACTGGATAGACACCATAGAACCTATGAAAGAATGTTGAAAGTAGCACTAACTGACCTGGTACTATAGCAAGTGATGATGTGGCAAAGTTACATGCACTACAATTTAAAAATAATGTGTACAATACATTCATATCTTTGTATGCTGAATACAAAGGCTGAATAAATGGCTATCCTGAAGATTTGACATAACTAAAATGGGAATGAAGGGTACTGGACACATGACAAAGATACAGCATAGCTGTGCTAAATATGCATTTGAAAAAAAACAGGCTTGAAACACTGACTTGGCTGATCATGGTGGGAAAACCAGAACTTCCAAACACCATTGTAGCAACAATGATGGTGCTGACAAGAACAATTCCTGATAGGCATACCGAAAGTGTGTCAATGACTATGATCTGCCTGTCTAGGGGAACACCTTCACTCCTGGGATTTTGTGTTGGGGTTACATCTTATGCTTTCTTCCATTTACTATGAGTCATATTATTGATCTCGCTGTGATCACTGACTGCACTGACCTGCCACACTTTGTTGCACTGTTGTTTAGTATCTACCTGCTTTGCCCACTAAAGTGAAACCACATTTCCTCAGGTCCTGGAAAAATATTGCATTTTTCACTAAAACTTTCCTTGTACTGATATAGCAAGGTAAAATGTAATGTGTTGCAGTAAGGTACAGTCTGAATTGTTCTGTGAAAATAGTGTCAAACAGTGTTTAGCTTGCATACAAAAGACTATAGGGGTAGCAGCTTAACATGCATGGTGGATACTTTTCACTTAGATTTATACTGATGTGCCCCATTCATACTTGAAACTTGTATGACTTGATTACCTCTGAATTCCTTAATGAGTTGACTTCACAAGTGCAGCACATTCCCTGGTTAGTCCTTATCCAGTGCTAACTGCTGATAACTAGCACAGTAGTATTAACATCAGTGTCTGACTGCACGCCTCTGCACTGCACATATAACTGCATAGTTTGCATATGAATTAGTAAATTGTGTAATGTAAGGCACCTTCACATGCAGGCATGAAGGCACTTGTTTTTCTCAGATTTCCATTAAAACTTTGACGTTAAATAGATGATGTTCTGTATCAGGGATTGTTTGTAATACTGAGGATAAAACAATTCTCTCTCTAAATAATTTCTAAAGTGTGGATAGCTTTGAATGCATGCAAAGTCCAAGGCTGCAGTATCTACAAAATTTCTTCTTACTGTGAGAATAACTTATCTAGTAAGTATATATAAACAGTGCAACATGTGGAGGGCATGGCTTCCACATAGGGTTTTCCCTTTAATGCTTTTTTCAATACATTTCAGCACTCATCATTTTGCTTAGTGATCACTTGTTTGTTCAGATTTGTTAGTGTTAATGGTGTCAGCATTGCATTTATGTCATGCATCCCACCTTGTGCCATTTTTTCTAAAAAAGAGAACGCTTGAAGTGCCACAAGAAGGCCCTTATACTATCTACACTGAGATTTTGTGAACAAGCTGCTACAGTAATAGTATGGCCATTTATTTATTTTTATTTCCTTACTTATTTATTTAAATAACTTCATTCACTTTTTATGTTTGTTAACCAGGGTAATGGACAGATTGAAATGGAGGCATTTCATCCATAGCCTATAAGTACGAATCAGTGATATAGTTCAAAATAAACATTATAAAATATGCTGCAAAACATTTTTGTAGAGGGTAACCACAAATGTTAACAGTACTCTCAGGATACAAAGCAATTCAAGCATGACAAATATTGAAAAGATTTACATTTGTGTGTACAAAGGTGGTGTCAGAGGTAGGAAATAGTAAACAGTGACATTATATAGAATATTTACAATTAGGTTATTACATCTGCTAGAGTAGTGAAGCTGGTGTTAGAGTATGTCATGTTAGTTTATGGGCTGTGTTCAGACAAAGGTAACACATGCACTTTGTTGGAGCCATTAATTGCCACCTGCTTGCATAATTGTTATGACTAGCACATTAATCTGCACAGACAGGGACTGGTTAAGAATCTTTATGTTTGGCATGACAGAGACTGGCATCCTAAGGACTGCAGAAGACTATAGGAAAAGGTATGATGATCTAATGCTGCACCCACAGGAGAAAGTGATTATAGAAGAGGGGCCGCCCATGCATAGTGTCACCTTATCTCTGCTAAATGTTCTACTAACATTATTGTTCACTTCATCTCCATACCAGTGCATGAGATGATCATTTTAGGTCCGTATGACAGTTGGTAAATAGCCATACCACATGTGTTACTGATGATGTTAGACTGGACAGTATTTTATCTTGATGTGCTGTCTGCTGTGGCACTGACATGTTTTGGCTCAAGTGATGATGTGACATATGGATCATTGGAAATGATTTTCTAATATGTACATTAAGCTTTTTGAGTTCAGATGACATGTTACAGAAAAGTACATCACTCACAGGCAGTATAGTATGGTAACAGGAGATGAATTTTTGGGGAGTCCTGCAATAGTTTGAAGTCCCTCAAACATTGGCAGAAATACTTAAGGCTATGTATAAGGACCCAATGACATAAGTGTGAAAAGTATTATATACAAAGACCCAATGATACAAGCATGAACAGTGTCTGGACTCAAGACCCAATGATACAAGCATGAACAGTGCCTGGACTTATAGAATGATCCCCAGAGATGGTGGATGTTTATTTTTATTTATTTAACATTTGTTGACTGGGAAAGTTTGACTAGGTTCCACAGATCCTGTTTTCAGTAGTGGCCCATGGAGAAATGCTCTAGAAGCATGTCTTTTAGAATGTGGGAGGAAACCGGAGTACCCAGAGGAAACTCACATGAACGCAGGGAGAACATACAAACTCCGCACAGAAGGCACCCTAGCTGAGAATTGAACCGGAGAACCTCTTGCTGTGAGGAGACAGCGTTAACGGCTGCACCACTGCGCCACCCGATGTGCATCTGGGTTTAGTTCTTAGCCTGCTGCTGTTCATACTGGTGATGGACTACATCAGCAAACTGGTTAGGGAGAACAGATAAACAAAGATACTATATGCAGACAATGTGGCACTGCAAGCAGACTGAAATAAAACTTTAGCAAAAGGTAGGGAACTAGAATGCAATGCAGAGGGCATGGGGAATGACAAACAAGACAGTGAGCATTGCAGAAAATTGGAGAAATCAGACAAAGTTGAAAATTATGACTGAAGGAAAATAGTGGAACAGGTTAACATCTTCAAGTATCTGGGATGTATGGTTGAGGAAAAGGGAAGTCTGAATGTGGAGGTCAAAACTAGAATCAGAAGTGCTGTCCCAACAGGCACAGTATGTCAGAGGTAGTATGTGACAGAAGAATGCAAAGAAGATGAAATATAACACATTCCCTTTTCTCTAGGTTAGACAGACCCATCCTCCCAGCTTGCACTATTAGGCACCTGAGTTATTAATCAAACTCAGATTTCCTATGTCCTCATAAGGAATTTAGCCCTCTATGCCACTGATGCAGTCACGTATCTCAGCACAATACCTTGCGTCATCAGTACATGTTGCACTAGAGCTTAACTGGCATCCTATAGTTCTGCTTCACCAGTGAAGCGTGAATAAGATATTCACCCCAGGAGATCTGGGGGTGTTATACCCATGAACAAAGATGTGGACCATGTCCCAAAATGGAAAGCCTTAGACATCAACATCTGGGCTAGGAATGGGCCCAAGCCAGATGCCCCCCCCCCCCCTTTGCAGGAATTAGTAGAAGCACACATGACTTGGTACTGCCAGTATGGCTGGAAATGACAGACCTCCTGGAGCTCATCACTAATACATTAACCTAGGGGCTCTAAAACCGTCAGACAGGCTGTATACAGCCAGAGTGATATGGTGACTGTGCAAAGTACAGCTTCTGATCTCTTCATGGTATGCAGCAGCTTGCGTTTGCTGGTCAGTAAATAACCAGCTAACTTGTGTACTTGTTTTATGATTACCATCATTTAAAGTCACTTTGAAGATGTACTTATGTCTGTGTCAACTTCACAATCTTAATGTATACATAAATTTTGATTTCATATATGGGATAGGTAAAGTATTGTCAGTGCTGCCCATTAGATGCCTGGGTGCAAGATGGTCCTTTCCTGAGTGCACTTGTCCTATTTATGTTACAATTACACAAAACATTGCACCTGTACCACATCCTGCCACTCCAGACAGCTGCAGAATATGTCAGTCATTTCTGCATGCCCAGGTTAACTCCGCCAGTACTGATACAGAACAATTCCTTGGACACTCCTGGCAAACCATCTAATATGTTACTGATTGTTTCTACTTCTTTCTATGCATTTTTTCAAGTTCTTCTTGATGTTTTCTCACTTGATTTATATTTTTATACTGCATACCTCAGATTGTCTACAAAGTAGAGATGGTTAGTATAAATGCATGCGCATTCCACACAATCATGCATAGCTTGTCTACAGCTATCTCTTTCATGGTGCCCTGATTTGCATCCTCTTGTGTGATCTGTCTCCATGCACTGTTCAGTTTGCATATGTCTTGTAGAGTATGACATTCCATCTGGCTCCCTGACAAATAATTGACTCCTGTGTGATAACCTCATTCAAATGTGCTCAGAAATGAGTAAAACCTCCCAAATGTTAATAGTATTCCATACAAATAAATCACAGGAAAAATGCATTTTTTGCAGGAGAGCAAACCCAACCTGCTACCCCTGATTTGGGGGACTATGCTCCCTACACCCCTGCTACTTATATATACCAACTCTAAGAATGCACCATCACTCAGAAAGGGAAGATTCCCAGTTTAACAGCAAACCATTTTTCTGGGAAATTTGGTAAGTCACACCCTAGGGAGCACACACATTAAATGGCGATCACTAATGGTTTGAATACAAGCCTGGTAAACTGCCATCTCACAGCTATACTTAAAGTGAGGTTTAGCAGATAATGCATTTTAATTCTACAAGGTATCTGCTGTTTTATAGTTTATTTCTGAGTTTTTGCCTTGTTCTAACTTTCCCCATGAAAGGATAGATCTGTGGCTTCTTTTTTTCTTTTCTTCTTTTCTTATTGAGAAAGTGTTCTTTGTGATGAAATCTTATTGTTCCAATATGTATAATATTCAGACTATGTTTTTCCATTTTGCATAACATTTACTAGAACATTTATGATGCTTGAAATGCCTTGTCCTTCATGTATGTTACAAACACTGATTTCTTAAGTATCATCTTTATTGTTACATTGTGTAGCACCATAGGCTCATTTGACTTCTGTGTCTGAACTGCTGTGCTCCACAGATCAGTGCTGCTCCACATACCTACCAACCTCTTAGAGGAAGAAATCTGGACAAAGCCATAAATAAAAGTGAGACAAAGGTCCCAAAAGGAGGACAATTTTTTTAATATTCCTCTTACAAACTTAGAAAGTTGATGGAATAACAGGTTTTGCATTTGCATGAATTTTCTTAAGGGAGTGAAGTCTGAAACTCAAACGTCTGTCATTATTTTCTAACTTCAAACTTTATTGATTTGCTACTAATTTGCCATAAAACCATAATTTTATGAAAAATAGACCAAACATCTGAGGCAAAAATCTGAACATTCTGTGAAAATGGTACAGTTGAGAGATATGCTGCCCCATTAAAATGCTATTCACGTTTGCAGCTTCTCTATGAACTAAACTCTTTGTGTGTGATATAAGTAATAAGCATTATTTATCTTCCTTGTAAACTGATTACCATTATATATTCTAGCCTCATATGATAGCAGAAAAAAGAAATGGCATGCATGAGAAAACATGGGGTCCATATCAGAACATCAAAGTTTCAGGACTTCGAATGTTCTAATATCGACCCCTAGTAACTGAAAACTGATAACATCGAAAATTCTGACAGCGAATTTTTTCCTAGGGAAAAAATTTGCTGTTCCAAAACACATACACACAACACGAACACACCAAACAAACAGCAATCCACACACATACACCTAAAATCTTACATCTAACCCTACACTAAACTGTATATACACCACTATCTACCCACTTACCTTAACCCAAAACCTAACCCTAAAGTCCGTCACTATCGCACACACACCTCACCCGTGCCCTAATCCTAACTCACCTACCCCGCCCTAACCCTCACATCCACACATTCGCACACTTACCTGACCTGTGCCCTAACTCACCTAACCCGCCCTAACCCTCACATCCACACAATCACACACTTACCTGAACCCGACCCATAACTTTCCACCACAGTGCTGAAAATAGTGAAGCAACAGGAACGGACAACCAAATTCTTTCCCTAGGAAAACTAGGAAACGAAACTTCGTTATTTTCAGCTTTCGCTTATTAGGGGTCGATATTAGAACATTCGAAGTTCTGAAACTTCGATGTTCTAATATAGACCTGAAAACATGCTTTGTCTTTAATACCAAATGGTACTTTATTTCCACCAGCAGACATGCTTTAAAGAGTTATGCCATGCATATATGAATGAATATTGCAAAATCTCCATAACAATCAATGCTACTGCTGATGGCAGAAACATTTGTGAGTGCATACACATCTAGTCTGATACGGTCTGAGCAATGACTGCAATCTTTCAGCTTTACTTAATTACAGAACACAGAGTTAAATCTGAAAATACTCTTCCTTTTTGTTGCATAATATAGTTTTTCCTACACAATTATCAAGTAGTCTGCTCCAGTTAAATCTTACAAAAGTTGTTCAGATATAATCTGGTTGAATGAAATGCATTGTGGGAACAATGTGTCCTGTCACACCATGGCGTGGTGCATAATAATTTTTGGGTTAAGAGATTGCTTTCTCTCCTAATACTTACTTTAAAATGTTAATTAAATCCAAGGAGATAAGTATCTTGTAGTACTGAAAGAACTTATTGATAAGGATGATAATTGCTCTGCATTCATTGACATTTGCTGAGACATAAAATATACCCTTCATCTGGATGGTTACTTAAAGAGCATATTAAAATATTAACCTCTGGTTTTCAGGCTAATTTCTGACTTTGAAGGCTCATTTACCTATAGTTCAAGTAAAGAAATGACAAGTTGATTACTACTTTTCTTATAGGAAGGTTCATATAGGCATACTTTGGAAAGTACGTTGAATTGCTTGTTCTTCTTAAAGGGATGTTTTACTCTGCACATATTTCAGCTTAGCATTAGCTGCAAGCCACTGCTGGGATGTGGGAAATACCTAATTTTATTATAGTCATAATTCAAGAAGTTCTTTTTTTATGATAATGAAAATGAAATGTTCTAAAACTAGGTGTGAGTCATTGGAAAGCATTCCTAATTTTCCAAATGTAATTGCATTATAAATAATAACCTGAAATGTAAAATGCAAACTTTCAACAATGCATAACGTATGTTATGTTGTATGGACTACTGAGTGCACTTGGTAGCTAGTTGTGATAAATCCCAGTTAACAGACAAATAAATAAATGGATACATATTTTGTCTTATTCACATATTTACTGGATCTCCAAAGGCAAAGTTTGTTTTCCTGTTGAATTCTATACTTTATTTTTCTGTTATACTGCGATACTGTGTTTTAATTTAAGCATAGCCTAAAAGTATATCATAAACACGAAAATATGTTCCTGTACATGCATATCCTGTTCAAAACACATTCTTTAATGTTCAATTAACAAGTAAATGACTGCAGTAACTTCTCTATTGTGCTTTATCTATTCTCTGCAGTGTATGCAGCGCAGTGAATACTCCCTGAAATCAGAAAATACGTAAAAAAAAAAAATAAACTGGCTAAGTGCTTACAAGTGGCGACAGTCTTTACATCAGTTAGTAGTGCTTAGCAAAAGCTTGTTAAGCACGTCTAAACTCTGTTAAGATCAGTTCCCATACTGAGGACTAACAACAGACGCTACTGACCCAGAAAGAAAAGCAACAGAAGGTAAAATAATGTTTAAAAGCTATTAGGACTTCGCAATGCTGCACTAACATACAGAGAGAGTATAGCAGAACAATGTTATCTAACAGCTTTTAAATCCATTAGTTCTAAGTTTGAGCACTTTGTTTCAGCCGGTTATCCATACCCCTCAAATGTCCCTGATTTTGCAGTATCCCTTTCTTTTTCCTCATTTTTTTTTTTACATGTCCTCTGTAAAAGTTTTGATTTTCTGTAAATCCCTGAGGATTAAACTCAGTAATGACAAACATTAAAGTTTCACAATTTTTATTGCTCATAAAATGTATGGTGATGCAAAACCTGTTTGCTGTAAATTTTTTAAGTGAATTATAGCAGAATTTAAAAACTGCCCATGATTTTCATCCTTTGTCCTATCATTATTTTTCTATTTCTCCAAAATTCTTAAGTAAAGACGTTGAGAGGTATGCTGCTGCCTATTTGACAATACCACGTTCTTTAACAACTTTTGAAGAAGTTAAAACACTTCACACTCATATGCAATCTCTTCCTTTCCTTTTTTTGTTATTGGTAGAACATGGAGAACATAAAGCTCCATGCAATGCAAAGAATTATTATCGGGTCATTGATGATAACCTTTTATTATGTGTTCTCAACATGAGTGCTAAGATTCTCCTCTTGAGCTTTCCTCCCAAGATAAATTTAAATAATTTAAAGACAAAAGGCTGGCTATGATCAGAGACCCAGTCATAATATTTTATGTTTACTACAGTATGAATACAGTTAGTTTAGACACAGAAAACTGTCTACAAGATTTACCATAAGTGGAAACAAATTTTCAAGATGGTGGGTTGTATAATTAGGGAAATGGAAAAAGAAGTAAAACAAAGTAAAAATGGCACACTAGGCAGGATAAGACTATTTGCTGAAATGAATATGGTTGGTGATTGCTTACACAGGACAAACAACAATGAAAATAAAAAAATACTTTTCATTAACCCAGGTGATAATCAATACTTACAGTAAGAAATACGTTAAATGGAGTGAAATTTATATGGTTAAATATTTTATTTTAAGACAGTACAAGTGCTTCTTGCAAAGGAAGTAATTACTGAGCATAAAATAAAAACAGTCTGAGATAACTGCTGGCACAGAAAAAAATGTAATTATACAACAACCCCCTCATTAATATTCAAAAACGTACGCACTGATTGGTCAGCATGCACGTTGTAGATCAGAGTTATAGTAATGGAAAAAGGTCCGGTCGCCCAGACTTTTTCCATTACTATAACTCTTTTTTTTACAGCAAAGGAGAACGCAAGATCTCCATTGCGTCACACTGTCTCGCTATGTTAAACGAGTTTAACATAGCGGGACAGTTTGTAAAAAGCAACGGAGATCTTGCTTTCTCCGTTGCTTTTTTCAAAACTGTCTCACTATGTTAAATGGGTTTAATATAGCAAGACAGCTTTAAAAAAAGCAACGGAGATTCTCCGTTGCTTTTTTTAAAGCTGTTTCGCTATGTTAAACCCATTTAACATAGCAAAACAGTTTGTAAAAAGCAACGGAGATCTTGCTTTCTCCGTTGCTTTTGCCCACAGCTCTGATGTACTGCATAGGCATATGCATGGCAGTACATCAGAACTGCCGCAGAATACCAGACATCTGTGGAAGGGTAGCAAGGAGGCATTATACAATGTCATTATTTAAGAAAAGCAATTATTTTTTTTCTTAAATAATGTAATTGTATAATAGCAATAACCCACTTCTAGGTGTGGGTAATGCTGGATTTACCCACAGTTGGCTTTGTTTGGCCACTCGGGCTTTGCCCTCATGACCAAATCACACCAACCGTGGGTAAATCCAGCATTATCCACACCCAGGCGTGGGTTATTGCTATAATATTACACAGGAAGTGACTTTGTGTCTGAACTGAAATAGGCTTGGGCGTTGTGAGGCAAACATCTTAAATGTTGAATCCCAGCTCTGCCTTGGCTAAATTCATTATTCATGTGACTAAATCAGCCTTGCATCTTAAATGTTGAATCCCAGCTCTGCCTTGGCTAAATTTGTTGTCCATGTGACTAAATTAGGCTTGCAAATGTTTAGCTGCTAAGCTGATTTGCACTGCTGATGGTAAAGTGTTAACACATGTGTAATCGTATCTTGAAGTTTTGAACTTAAAATGGTAATTACCAGTACTTTGTGTTGTTCTGCATTCTGCATTGAGTGCTTTGCAAAGAATAGCCTTTAAAATAGGTGGTAGGCAGATAAATTTAGCAGCAAGATAGGGATGTGTTAAGTAAAGGTTTATCCAACATTTACAAACACAGTAGTCAGACAAAACATCATGAAACATTTCCAGCATGCCAAGAAAAACATTTAAATCTAAGTATTATCTTAGCACAACATGTAGAAATTCATAACTGTGACAGTTAATATTTGATACCAGATGTCAGCAAACATGAAGATATGTATTTGTCTTTATTACCATAGTGACAAATGTAATCTGTGCATCATATTCTTCCATCTTGTTTAAAATTACATGAAATTGACTAGACATAGCTTAGCACAGTGGCACAAAGTGAGACAGAGTAATGTGGATGACTGCAATCAAGTCCAGAGATATTGCTATAAGCTTCTTCCCATATGTTGCCCAGTGCCAGACATTGTGTAAATATTGAAGTGGAAGAGTAGTGATGCAGAAAGCATAAGGTACATTGTCAGGGTGATATGGAGCCATGGACAAAGTAGATTATTACTGAAGAAGGAAAAGAGGGGATCACAAAAATGTGTATCTGTAGATCAGAGCATGTGTATGTACCTTTAAGAGGCATTTCCAGATGTAGCACATGCATATAAATACAGAGCACATGCAAGCAGCAGTGCCATTTTGAGAGAACAGCCAGAGTGTTAACATGTATGAGTATGGTAGTTAGTCTGTTTATAAGTTTATTTAAGTTTAAGTTACAAAGCCTCATTTCTGATGCGTTTGTATATAATAAGGCTGCGTGAACTGCACCCACAAATGTTCATCTGTTTTATCCTGACCAGAAGAGTGACAAGGTGTCAGAACTGGGATTAGAACACCTACTTCTTTGAGCCATGAGGTGCAAAGTTGAAGGTGAAGGCAGACTAAGAAGGATGAGTGAAACGGAGCACAGACAAATGAAAATGGGCAAGAAATGAGCTGAAGGTAAAGAAAACTGCACAAATTATTTATTTGGCAAAGAAAATGAAATGGTGCATTTATAAGGCACGACACACATTATTAATCAAATGAGTAGCACAAAACAAATTATTAAGCAAAAGGAAGGCACAAACCACATTATTAATTAAATGAAATGTTCGAAACTATGATATTTGATAAAACTAGCAAAACCATTCATATTGCGTCAGAATTAACTTTGGTTTGCATAACGAGCATGTTTATAGTAAAACATGCACAAGAAAAGTATAATGAACATGATTAGAGATTAAAAGGGCAAAACTAGTACAATAAAATGTCAAATTAAGCTTAAAGAGCAATGTAACTGCAAGTTTTTTAGTAAAATATCCGGTTTGGGCACAGACTACTATTTTGTATTGACCAGAGCCATTCAGAGCATAACTAGAGTTGTTCAAAATATCTCAGTGTGGGCAAAGTGTTTGTATAGTGTGTGCTTTATTATGGTGCAATTATTTCAAAGAGTTTGCTGTATGCAAAATACAGTTATATTGCAAAGTGCAGTCAAAGTAAAGCCATTTCGAAAAGTTTTTTGTGCTGTGTACATTTATTTGCAGAGTGAAGCCATGTCAGAATGTTTCTTACACTGTGCAGAGTTATTTTGCAAAGTACAAATGTTCTTGTGCTTTGTGCAGTTTATTTGCAAAGGGCATTTATCTCAAAGTGTTTCTTATTCTGAGCTTCTTCTGCTGTGTACAGTTTATTCACCAAGTACAGTCATTTCAAAGTATTTCTTAACTGATAAGTAGTGGCTGCACAAAGTACAATGATTTCAAAGTGTTATTGTGCTACGGAGATTTATTTGGCAAAGTGGAGTTATTTCAAAGAGTTTGTTGTGCTATTGGGCATAATTACAAGTACTGGCATAAAGTTCTGGCATATATATACATACATATATATATATATATATATATATATATATATATATATATATATATATTTATGTGTGTATGTTCACACATAATTTCAAGCACCTTCACTATTGTTTGTTGATATGGCAGAGGTATTCTGCAGACCCAGTCCACTTGTGTTTGATCATAATATTGCAGAGAATTGGAGAGTATTTGGGCAGGAATACGATATTTTTATACAAGCAGCTTTTTCTGATAAAGATGCACATACAAGGGCATACATTTTGCTTAACTTAAAAGCTATTGAAAGAGAGCATTTATTTGTGTATGCACCAAAAATATATGCAGGAAAGGGGGAAACCACCATATTGAGGTACCAGCTGAATCAAGGGAAGACCTAATGTGCTTAAAACGTAAATTTAAAGAAATGTGCACTCCCTAGACAAATGTTACATTAGAGAGGCACTTATTTTATACAAGAGACCAAAAGCCAGGCAAAACGTTTGCAGCTTGTATCACTAACTTGAGAAACAAAGCTAAAACATGCAGATTTGGTGACATGAAAGATGAGTTAATTAAGGACAGACGTGTGTGATGTTAATAGTGCTGCAGTGAGAAAGATTTTGCTTTGTGACTGTGATTTAACATTAAGCAAAGCCATAGAGATTTGTCAAATCCATGAGCTCACAGAAAGGCACACAAGTATGCTTATAAGTGATAAGAGCATGGTTTCAGCAGCCTCTAGAGCAAATGTAGACAGCATGCAACACATGCCAAGCAGAAACAGACCTAAGCACATGGCAGCAGTAACCCCTGCAGGTGTGCCAAGGAAAACCTGGAGCTTTCTAGCAAGTTCCAAGACTAGCTTAGTGAAAGGAGCATGCTCAGTACAGTATAAGAGTGAGTCAGCAAAACCCAAGTCAAGTCTTATTGTTAACTGTCATAATTGTGGTGCCAACCATGAGTCTAAAAGAGAGAAGTGCTTAGCATTTGGTCAGCAATGCCACAAGTGTAAAAAATAGAATCATTTAAAAAAGTTTTGCAAATCAAGCAAGTTTCATTCAGTTATTACGAAAGTTTTGTCAAAAAAACAAATTCATCATATAGAGAGCTGCAACCCTACTTTCTATGTAGATGGTGTCTCAGTGGTCGGTGAAAAGGTTAATACAGAAGATTTATTGGCAAAGAATGAAGTATTTTATACTGTTCTTATAAATGGTAAACCCACAGAGCTCAAAGTAGACACTGATTCAAAGTGTAATGTAATGTCTGCAGAAACATTTGCTAAAGTGAGAGCTGGTGAACAACTTAATTTGGGCAATTATGCAAAGCTTTTTGCTTATGGAGGTGAAGAGATTCAAACCAAAGGTTCAGTACTGCTCTCATGCTATTCGGCTGGGAGCAGTTACAGCTTGCAATTTTACTTAGTTTGAGGACCCGTGCAGTCAATTTTAATTCTCAGACACAGTTTGAGAATGAAACTGCTTTCTTTTAACAAAGACGTCCATCAGGTAAGCACGTGTCTCAGTTCTAGCTTCTCTGAGTATCCTGATGTTTTCGACGGCAAGCTAGGCAAATTACCAGTTGTATACTCCATGAAAATAAAACTAGAGGTCACCCCAGTGGTCAGATCAGCAAGAAGACTTCCAATAGCCATGCAGGACAAAGTCAAGGTCCAGTTAGACAAAATGGTACAGCAAGGTATGATTTGTCCAGTCACAGAACCAACTGAGTAGGTATCTTCCATGGTAACTGCGCATAAATAAAAATTAGATGAAATTAGAATATGCTTAGACCCAAGAGACTTGAACAAGGCATTAACATACCTCATCATCCTATGTTTACAGTTGAGGAGATTGCAACCGTCATGCCACTGTTTTTTTTTTTTTGTCTTGGATGCGGAGTTCATTTTGGCAAGTAATGCTTGATCACAAATCTTCATATTGACTACATTCGGTACCCCATTTGATAGATACATATTCCTCAGGATGCCTTTTGGAATATTCTGGCAGTGAAATCTTTCACTGTGCATGGATCAATTTTTTCAGGCTACCTGTGTGCAATACTAGTTGATGATTTACTAGTTAGAGGTGATGGTGAAGCAGAGCATGACAAAAACCTCAGAAAAGTTCTGGATAGAGCGGGTGAAGTGAATTTAAAGCTCAGTCCTCTGAAGTACAAATTCAGATTACCAGAAGTTACTTATGTAGATCATTTATTTACCAGTACAGGCTTATGACCAAATCCTTCCAAACAAGCAGCCATGTCAGCTCCAAAAAATGTCCAAGTTCTACAGTATTTTCTTGGTATGGTTAACTATTTGGGCAAATTTATCTCTGACTTTAATGAGTTATCAGTACCTTTAAGAGAGCTGACATGCAAAAATGTTGCATGGTCATGGTTAGAACAACACCAGAGAACATTTGATAACCACAAACAGTACATTGCTAACCCTCCTACATTGAGATACTATGATGTCCATGAGTCAGTAGTTCTTTCCTATTATGCTTCAAAGTTTAGTCTTGACACAGTCATTCTTCAAGACAGCAGACCTGTTGCCTGTGCATCTAGAACTCTTACCCAAACTGAGATGCAGTATGCTCAAATTGAGAAGGAACTTCGGGCAATCGTGTTTGCATGTTCGAAGTTCCATGATTATATTTATGGCTGAGCAATCCACAAAGAAACTGACCATCAACCTCTAGTAACTATTTTAAAGAAGCCTATGCATTCCACTCCAACAAGACTACAAACAATGATGCTTAAATTTCAAAAGTAAAATTTTAAAATGGTCTATACAAAAGGTAAACTTCTTTATCTGGCTCATACTTTATCCAGATCCCCCAGAAATACTATGGAACAACTTGATGCAGAGAATCTTGACTTTGATGTATGGAAGTCCATAAGGTTTCTACCACAAGACTTGATCAGCTGAGTGATTATACAAAGACTGATCCAATTTTGGAAAAACTCAACCACTTCATCAATGTAAGATGGCCAGATGTATAACCTTACTTTCCATACAGAGATGCGATGCTGGTGGAAGATTATATAATTTTCAAAGGTCGAAAAGTTATTGTTCCTACTTCCTTGTAGCATGAATATATTCCGATTTTACATTGTGGCCAACCAGGTTCTGATTCTACCAAAAGAAGGGAGAGAGGATTAATATTTTGACCTTCTCTAGCAAAAGACATTGATAAAGTGCTATTTTCTTGTTCAGTGTCCAGCAGTACTAAGTCGCATTTGCAAAAAAAGCCACTTCAGCTAAGCCAAATGGAGTGAATCAATTGTGTCAGGATGACACACAGGTAAAGTGGAGAGCTATGTATGTATGTAATATTTTGTTTTTTATGGGACAGGATACAATCTTTTTTTTTGGGGGGGGATGTTGGGAAAGGTGCTTAGGAATGAAAAGATCAGGTAGGCAGGGTAGATAAGGGAGCATCCACAGACATACAGGACACTGCACTGAGTCCCCCTCTCCATTATATCCTCCATCACTGGATGACAAAATCTGCACCTCCGCTACTACTGCTCCTATGGGATACCACTGCACCAGCAGTTGGGGCAGAGCTACCTGACACACTTAGCGCAGGTAGACCAGGGGTTGTGGAGGCAACACTGACAGGTTATGACCCTGAAGTGCTGAGTGTCTGTTGCAATCTGTGGTGATAATGCAGGCCAAGCTGCAGTGGTCATTGTACCTCCCTGTGCTGTTGATGATTAATTTTCATCAGCTGTTTCTACAAACAGCAGATTATTAATAATTTACAACCCTCCTACCAAAAAAAAAAAAAATAGAGAGAGAAAGGGTTGTGAGACATGGCATGTCACAGTACTGTAATATTTTAACAAACTTGGCTTGGCAATACATAAATAAGTATGACAATTTACTATTGCACACCTTTGCAATATCCAAATGTAATGGAAAGGTATTTGTGTGTCACTGCACTGATCTAAGAAATAGTTGCATTTGTTTCATTATGTCAGATTGGATTTGGTGGGACAGATTTGTGTCCCAGGACTCCCCCTTTTGTGGAATAGACTCCCTCTCCACATAAAGCAGAGTACCTCATTAACCCTTTTTAAGTGCAACCTGGATAACTGGATGGGGAACAGAAAATACAACCCTGTGAGTCCACCTGTGTCCGTGCTGGACAGTGGCATCAGGTGTTGACTTGTCAGAACATGGGCTAAATTCTTGGTTAGGCTTTTAAGGACCTCAGGCCCAGTGGCCTAGTGACTTCCTATAATCTTATTATGCATTTCAAATAAAAAATTACAATTACCATCATTTCTTTCTTTCTTAAAAACAACTGTTAAGATCTTATAAATAATTATCAATTAAAAAAAATGTGTTATTGGGGACTGAACTCTCACACAGTAAAGTTCGTATTCTAATAACCTAATGCAAGCACCAAGACTTATAGGTAAAGGAATGCATGCTTGAAATGACGGATGAGCTAAGTCTGCTCTAATTGCTAGTGCTTGAGGGAATGAAAATATCATTATAGCGTAATTATTAGATGAATCACACTTACCCTATGACTCTCTGAGGTGAGTTAATTGTCTTGGTGTGTCTTACAGTTTGCAGCTATCTCCTCTGCACCTGAAAGAAATATATTTATATAAGTAAAAGCATAATGAGTAGCTGCAATGCCTGGCTAGATAAATATTGCCATATCATAGACAGGTTATGGGTCAGTATACTTAACAGGGAGGGGTGTTCCTAGTCCTAAATTCAGCCTCCCATCAGCTTAGGAGGTTCATCTTGTGCTTTTTAAGGTCACTAAAGTGATGACAACATAATTGCCCATTGTGTAGAATGCTGGCGGCTGTGGAGACATCCTTGGCTAAGTTATTCCAAGCCTCAGCCTTACATTGAAACCCAGTATAATCTCCCTGCAGCAGTCTACATCTGTAGCACCTATCAGAAATGCCACAAATATCCTAGACTTCTCAATATTCTGCTTTGTTCTCTAAATATAGCACCATTCTCTCCCTTAGCAGCCATATCTGCAAAATTCAAGCTAACAAAATATGTCTGAATTGGTGCATATTTCAGATATTGCATGTTCCTGGTATTGCCCAAGGATGCACAGCCTTGCCAACTGCATTTTCACAATTGAAAGCAAGTAGACTGCTTGGTAGACACATTGACAGTTATTACAGCGAAGTAAATGTGTAAAAAATGGCATGGAGCTTTGCCATGTGTGATACACCACCTATTATCACAGGTTCCAGTGTTTAACAATGGACTGCTTAATATGTCACATAGCTTTTGAGATCTGTCCATTGGAAGGTAAAAGATGCTGAATGCTTACATATTGTCATGTTGGTGCTTAAAATATTATTGCAACAGCTGGGAATCATACCCATAGGATAAAAGATACTAAACTTGCAACTTAATGTATTAGCTGACATTACCACAGGAGAACTGCTTTTCCAGCATACAAAATTGACATCTAGTGATTTCTGAATGAATGGAGATGCAATTCAGAATGGAGATACACTTCAGAGAGGCCTAAATGTACGTGGTTGTAAATATGTCTTGGAATGCATTCCTATGTAAAAGTCATTCTTTCTGCAAGTAATTATGGTTCAGATGGATGCAGCTGAATGGTATATACTTCACAAGGCATAATGGTCCTAAACAAACATTTGTGATATGTGATGAGTCATGATGATCACAACAAAAGTGTTGTGCCCATCATACATACAAATGCAAGTGGATTTTATATGAAATATATTCATTGTCATGTCTAGGAAAGTCGACACACATTTGGTTGTGTTTACCTGTAAAACAATCATATATGCTAAACAGTACAGTTTCATTTTTCAAGGCTTATGATACATTGCTTGCAAGAAACAGGTTTAACAATATCAATTCTGTCATAAATAAATAAATAAATGCATTTTCTGTATCAATCATACCTCCCAACCAACTCGGTTTTTGCCGAGTTTTAGGGTCCAAATGAAGGGTGCCACGATTCCTGAGTGGCACCCCTTCATTTCCAATTTTTTTCTTTTTTTTTTTCATTTTTTGAAACTCGCACTGTCGGAGCTGACGTCATCATGTGCGTGGTGACGTCAGCTCTGTCAGTGCTACCAGCCAGTCAGAATTGAGCTCAAGGAGCTCACATCATGCACACATCATTTCCAGCTGGCTGCAAAAGTGAGCGGGCGGGAACGGATTAATGGCAACAACACTTGCTTTCGGGAACGGATTAATGGCAGTAGCAGCACTCATTCTGGAAGTCGGGAACGGATTACTCATTTTGCTTTCAGGTAAGGAAACGAAGTGTGTGTGTGTGTGTGTGTGTGTGTGTGTGTGTGTGTGTGTGTGTGTGTGTGTGTGTGTGTGTGCAGCTATACTGCAAGATGCTGTGCAAGTATGTACTTGACATTTTGACCGATTATCACAGTTAACATGGAGGCTTTGATGTTCTGAGATATTCCTCACTCAGTTTGTCAGATATGACCTTCCTTATGTGTTTAAACCAAGGCTTTGTAAATATTGTTTAATCCTCACTCGCAGAACTATTTGCTCTCACTGTGTGTATATGTGTCCAAATCTGATGTAATTTTTTTCCCCATGTGTGTCAATACCCATCCCATACATCTTGCATTCTTTGTATGTCCTGTTTACCCATGTACCTCAGCTATCATTCCTTAATGTATATTCCTGTACTCTCTATACCCCTTGTTTATTACCCTTGCTTTCAAACTTTGGCCTCTGCACAAATTAAAAAATGGGGCTCCACTCATCACACTACTCTGCATCTCCTTCCTCATTCCTTCCTCCTTTCCTTGAGCCAAAACATAACATGCAATACTGTTCTTGCCTGTTAGCACCCCTGTCCTACTGCTATGTAAACAGTTGCATGGCACAGAGGATGAAAGGCCAGGCAGCCAAAGGTTAGCATTTTGAGTCTGAAAAATGCATTTTTATATGTATGTAGTATGTAGACCCCTTAGATAAGATGATCACAATGACTGCACATGATTTCCTGTCCATTTCACATGTATATTTATTTATTTAAATGTTTCGCTTACATCATGCAGGGAGACATATACCAATAGCTAAATACATAGATGCATCCACATTATGTGTATAGCACACACTTAACATGTATCTTCTTTTGTTTCTACTTATGCTGATATCTTTCCATGATATTCTACTTGGTAATGTCTTGAAAACTTGGCAAGTGGGAAATGTAGCAACTTATGATGTTCAGGATATAGACTGGAGACTAATTATTTGGGACATAGATAGGTACTCCCTTAAAATATCACAGACTGTGCTTTGTGATCAATATCTACCAAGAATCGCATAATAGTGCAATACTGTGCTATGAGATGAAGGTCTGATCATGGCCCACTGAGGACCTCGGGATAGCACAGGCTGTACTGTCTAATCAAGATCCACAAAGATACAAAAGGCAATTAACCTAACACTGAAAAGCATGCCCCTTAAAAAGCTGTTGTACACACAGCTTATGATAAATAACAATGCAAATTTCACACCTGCATTACTACATAAATTCAATGCAACCAAATCACCATACTGTCCACACTGCAATGATCAGATTGCAGATTTAATGCATATATTTTGGAGTTGCAAATGTGTCTATAAAGTCTGGAATTCACTGAAATTGCAATTACAAAAAGTGGGATATCAGTCATCAACATCATATTACATATTCGCCCATCTAACTTCTCAGTAAAACAAACAATCTCACTTATAACCAGATTCTCATTAATAAAACTATATATAGCCCTCAAATGGATAGACTCTATGAACATCTTTTGGGAGGGTTTTAAGAAAGTGGCTATTAAACACCTATTAGTTCACAAAATAGTAATGGACAAATGAAACAAAAACAGCAAAACTCAAGCAACTTGGGAACAAACCTTTAATATCAAGCTAGCATAAAACATCATGCACTCTATAGCGTAACGTGTCATAAGGGAACCTAACAATATACCCACAAACGCACAACAAAATATGGTATTGCAAACATTAATGCGTGTGTTGTCTTTATATTGTTTAAACTTGTTTGAGGAAAGCATCTATGTATATAGTGTAAATAGGTATGCTATATGACCTTCATGTTTCTATATTGACTACAATGTATAACTCTCTCTTATGGTCATGTTGTAAATATGAAAATTTTTGTGTCTTTTATAAATGCAAAATGAAAATAAAAATTATTAAAAAAAAAAAAGATCCACCATGACCCTCTGCATAGCACAAGCCATGTAATGTAGGTCCAACATGGACCTCATTATTTAGTGTTCCCATCTACCTTATGTAGACTATGTGACATAAGCATGTCCTGTCTTCAAGTTCCAGTTGTTCTCACCAATTGGAATGCTTGCTTGGCATAGTGGTACAAAAGAAGTACATGCCAGCTATGTAATGTGTACTAATGGTCATTGTCTTTGACCCCCATACATTCCATGAATTCACCTTAAAACTCTGATATGAAGTGCATGAATGCTCACCATCTAGGAGAACCCTTTCTCATAACATGTTATAGTAAATTTCTCTGGAATACCGCACTTAAATCTGATCTGCCAGAATGGTGCCCAGACATAATGCACTGCAACAGTTTCAAATATATTTGTCACTCCACTGGTTTAGAAAGACATATTTAAACTACATAAAAGTACACAGCCACAAGACCCTTTTCAGCCCCTACTCACTCCATGAAGTAGAAATATCACCAATAAAACAAACATACAGAGTTGACTAAAACTACAGCAATCAGCAATGAGAAACATGGAGATAAATATGTATAGTAGATATTTCATGGAATTACTTCATATGACAGTTACAAATAAATACTATGTTTAGAATTTACAATATGCAGGGGCCCGGTCAAAAATCGAATTATACAAATACATTCTAATGAGTGAGAGGGATGGATACGTTTCAGTATTACATAATATAAAAGGGACATGTTATCCATCTTCTTGGATAATGGTGTGACTGCACATATGAAATAGATGTACCTTCCACTGTTTAAACAGAGAGTTATTTTATTTCATGCAATATTTATCGGCATACTCTGTTATATGAAGCAAAGGAAAGCTCTTTGAAAAGAGATTTTTCACATAGAGCTAGAGAGAATGGGGACCTGCAAATTTGGTAATGGCATTATTTCTGTGATTATATAAATCCATATATGCATACTGTATATGCCTTCACCATTGCAGCCCTTGAAACAGGTTGCAGGTTCAGTCACATAGTTTTTAGTTTACCCACTGTTAGAGGCTGAAAAGAGTCCATGGACCAACTCCTTTACCTGGTCAACAAATAAATAAACAAATACACAGATAGACACAAACCTTGGGATTTGTAAAGAACCCTGTTACTGGTGCTAGAATTTGTGGCCAAAGGGGGCTGTTTCCACAATCGTGGAAAAATGCTATTCAAGGACACATAAACTGCAATGAGAAAATACCTCATTATCAGCTGATTTATACGTCTCCAAATCACATGGTGTTACCACTAGTGCTAATTACCATTTTCCCATGGAAATCTCCTCTGGTGGCCCTTGCATCATGTTGCCATAGACACCCATCAATCATTTTCCCTTTCACATGCTAACATTCAAACACACACATGGACACCATAATATACTCTCACCTTTCCCTGAGTTTACAGAATGTCCTTGATGTAGACTCTTATTTTTCTATTTTTCCATGCTCCTTATAAATCATGGATGATTATCTTCAGTCAATAATGCCAGGCATACAGCTTTCCTTCTTATTATTGTTTAGAAACTGCATTGTGATGCAAGAACTGTTGTTCTACCCTCATTTTAAGTGATTCCAGGTAATATTTAAGAATTCTCTCTGATGTCTAGTGTTCCTCCCAGCTTAGTCTCAAAGTCTTAAGCACTGCTGTTTAACGGTATGACAGAACCCCCATGTGGGCACACTCCGATCCCTCTTAACTGTCCCTGATTTAACAGGACACCCATGATTTTGCATCTTATACATGCCCAGTGCTGTGAAACTCATAAACTATTACAGCCAGAAAAGAATATAAATTATTAGAGTTTCATATTCATTATTGTCCAGAAAATACATTGCTATGCAAGAGCTGCTCATCTACTAAGTACTCAATTAGTGCAGAGTACTAAAGCACTGACCTTTTAATAAGTTGGTTCCTCTGGGAAGGATGCAGGGTTTAAATCCCTTTTAGTGTTTGCTAACACCTTTGTTTTATTAACTTGCTAAGTAGCTTAAGGTAAAATTAAAGTAACCCTGGTGTCTACCCCCCATGCAATACATGTTTCATGCCACAAAGATATATATTATTTTTTTAAATTATAAGACTAACATTACAATATTAATTAATGTCCCTGGTGTCTAATGTCCCATCATATGTATTTTGTGCATCCAAACCTCCTGGTTTATTAACTGTTTACATGACTTGGGTTAATATTTAAGATTCCCGGTGCATAATGGCCACCCCTCAGATACTGCAGAATTTGAACATTAGTCTTGGAGAGTTTAGTTATGGCAGTCTCTCCCACAGATGCACACATTATTTTGCAAACATGCACACACACACACACACACACACACACACACACACACACACACACACACACACACACAGACACTCTCTGACGCACTTGAGTCCATTTATCCATCTCCATACACACACACACACACACACACACACACACACACACACACACACACACACAGAAATACCTGCCTGCTAAACTCCCTCTCACTTACTTCTTTAAACATTGAAAGCACTAGATGACTACAAATTTCTGGCAGAGTTAATTAACTTGTCCAGCCATTACAACTTAATTAGTAAAGCAGTATAAGTTATAACTATGCAACAAAGCAGCTCTATGAATAGTTCAGCTGCATAAAAGCTTTACCACATACATTTCTTGGGTGAGAGTGCATTGCTAATTAGTATGGGCTGCTCCCTCAAAATATCTCATTTACACCAAAGCATGACTGAGGAGATGGCCCACCATGATAATCTTACAGACCTCGTAGGATCACTGCCGAGGGCCTGTCTCTGAATCAGAAAATGTCACAACCAGTGGTAGCAGCTATGTTAGAGCTTATTGTTGACAGTGGTCCTTTTTCAATACCAGAAATAAATAAATGCATTCATGTTTACAAATAACCTTGATAGAAGTTACAGTAGTGACATTATGGTTTCTAAGGGTCTTGGATATGAAATAAGGAAATATTTCATTATGTACCACATGCATAGACAATGAAAACATATGTGGCATTTCTGTTCCCACTGTAGTTATTTTAAATGAGTGAAAACCAGATGGTTTCAGTCTAAAATACTTATAATTATTTCTCTTAAACTGCATTCAAAGTACTGTTAATTACTTTTCAATAATCATGCAACTTACAACTCTATTTCTGTGTTGTTTAACCACTGGCATTTCTCACATTTTTACCATTTCTCAGTTCATGACATAATTCTTTCTCTGATATACCCACCCCATTCTGTTTTTTTTTTTTTTTTTTTTTATACAGCTTCAATGAAAATTTTACCATCTCTCTTTTTTATGACTTAGAAGGCAGATGTGCCTGACAGGTGACGTGTGCTGAACAAATGTAATGACTTGTCAGCAAATTCTTTCATTGCCATCAATCATTGTTGGTGCTAGGTGTTCTCAACTACTTTTGGAGAATGTTAAAGAATAATATATCATTGGAGGCAGAGTAAGCAGTGATACTAGAATGCTGAAGACAAACATATTTGTCTTATTTATGGAGCTCTGTCCATCACATAGCTAAATTAATATATTGCAAGCTCATCAACAATTTAGATAAAAGAACAAAATTGCCTTCATTTAGAAGCATATCAGAACATGTGCACTTTCTGAGATGATGTTGCTGAAAGTAATATTTCTTATTCTAGTACTTTCCTTTAGAAAACAGGGCCATGGTGGATTTAAACCCTTACTGTTACGCCAAGTATGCGTCCTTGTAATTATACTTGGTATTAGAAAAATAATGATTTTGCTGTTAGCAGTCAGTTGTAATTTACAATGGTCAACCACGTAAATAGAAATCTGGCACCTAGTGTTACAGGAAAAGTGAACTCTGTTGAAATAAATCAGCTACAAACTTATTTACTAAAGAACAAAGTTGACAGGCCTTAAATCTAGAATTTAAGCTTTCCTTTTTTGAGTACTTGGTTTATACAGAACTCCAATAATTTTGAAGGCGGTGATGCTGCTAAAAAGAAAGAATTCACAATGGACTTGTAATATATTCTTGTATGTGTTAGATTAGGAAGATCTGTGATACTCTGCAGCAAATTACTTTACATGCACTGGTATATGAATTAAACCATTAAAAACAATACATTAAATCAGATTTATTTCCCTGAACAAATTATAATTTAATGGTTATGATGACGTTTTAAAACTAAATCTCTTAAAGAAGATACTGACATTTTAATGATAAATATGCTCCATGAATGATGAAAAAAACTGTATTTCTATATGTTTGTCTCTCTGTCTCATTCCATAATTTTACGAGCTACAATACTTAGCTTACAGATGATTGATGACTAGTTGACTGAGTTTAAGTGTCCATGACAACTGGTTTAAGTCACCTGTTATTGTAGATCAATGTACAGTGTGTTATGCACAGTGGGACTGCTGTTTGTGCAGGAGCAGTTTCTCCCTTGCCTAATATTGTGCAACTGTGGAATATGTATATATATATATATATATATATATATATATATATATATATATATATATATATATATATATAGCTAAACAGAGATAGATATAGATAGATACAGTTAGATATGTATATGTCTCTCTGTCTGTTGTCTGTATATATATATATATATATATATATATATATATATATATATATATATATATATATATAAAATTGCTTTTATGCGAATGGTCATTTCCACGAAGCATAATGCCGAAATACGGACAACATTGAAGGATCAAATGTCGAAAATGGTTTGCTGGAAAACCATTTCCAACATTTGATCCATGTGTTTGAATGGGGAAAAAGCATTCGCTTATTTGCTATTCAAACACATGGTGAATTGGCATTGTGGTTCTTTGCAGCCATATTTTCGATGTTTTGCACATCGCACATATGGCTTTCAACAAAATAAAGGTAAACCTATATATATATATATATATATATATATATATATATATATATATATATATATATATATATTTATATATACATATACATACACACACAAATATACATATGCACACACACACACACACACACACACACACACACACACACACACACACACACACACACACACACACACACACACATGTTTGCTTGCACACTCCCGCACACACACACACACACATATCCATATAATGATCTATCTAACTATTTATCTGTATATGCACTTGTTCTTGGGAAGCTGGGTTATGTTTATGGAATATTTATGCTTCCATCTAAGCTGGTAAAAGAACTGCTAGAATTAATACTTGGAATAATATAGGGACCTAGATTAATCTGATGATGAGGTATTCTTACTAAATTCAGCATCATAAGCACTATATTAATATGACACAAGCAAGATACAATGTCTATGACCAGAAAATTCAAAGGGAAGGGCAGTAGGTCACACAAATGAAACCACACAGTTATTTAAATGTACATACTCCAGCACTGTACCTTTTTTACTTATTCATTTTCTAACCATCTTACTAGGCTGTTAGTAGGCTGATCTAGATAAACCAGTTTCAGGAAAATAACAAGTCAAAGGCAACAAACACAGGTTATAGCAACAGGAAAAACGAATGCAAAACTGAAAAAATTTGCCTCACACTAAAGTTAATGCAGAAGAAACTGATAACTAATTACATATAGAGCAATATATGTGGATATACAGAAAAGCAGTTATGTTGCGTTAGTAAACATCAGTCATAGATAAGAAATAATTACAGCAGATGAAAGTAATTATAAGTATGGCAAAGATTTACAGTAGATGAAGATAGATGATATTGGTGATAATAAGGTAAAGGACATATATCAAAAGACAAAGTTCATCAGACCAGCGAGAATTATTAGACAATCACTGTAGACCATTACAAGCCTAATCAATAAGCTATATTCAGAGGTTTCTCCAACCTCAAGAAGGGCAAGACAACATTGATCAGGTGAAAATCTCAGGATGCCTATCTAGTAATCTAGATATGTCTTCAAGGTGCAAAGGGTGCTACTCTGCTTAACATAAAGTGAAAGTTTTTTCCAGCAGGGGGGAATACATTAGAATATATAAATATATTATGCTAATGTGTCTTATTTATCTGTTGATGAAGGTTCAGTTCCTTTAGCCACCTGTTTGAAGAACCATTTATTCTGTGAATGAATAGGATGCCAAAAACAGGCCGATGTTTAATTACTCAAAAGGCTAGACACAGATTGCCATGGAGGAGTCTATAGGAGATCCAAGTGACAACTGCCAGTCTGTCATGATAACTAAGAGTTTTGACGCCACAGATCATTTTTAGTTAGGAATCTCCAGAGTCTCTCAAGTTGAATGACAAGTTCAGACAAATACATGTCAAAAAGAGCATTATATGCAGCAATGTACATGACACGATAGAAGTAAATGGGAACTAAGACTTCTTTGGAGCCTTTCAGAATTATTATATAAGCCAGATAGAAGGTTTTGCAAACTATTGCAGAGACATGATGATTAAACATCAATGAATAATCAAGAATAGCACCTAGATCTTTTACAGAGGATGTGTCACCTGTATGGACTGGAAAAATATTTTGCTTACCAAAATGAACTATACTAAATGTTTTCACTTTTAATTTGAATTCACTGTCTTTAGCCAGTTGTTAACATAGTCTCACCCATGTTGGAGCAGTTGTGATTCAGTGGAAGATCAGTTAAACAACACCCACTTTACCATTGTCTGCTAGCTTAGATAAATATAAGCCAGGAGTGGTGACCTGAAAGTTTGAGAAACAGATGACAAATAGGTGAGATCCCAATGCTGAGCCCTTTTGTATACCACAAGTAAATTTTTTTTTTGCACTTAGAAGTTGCACCTTCAACTTTGTCAAACAACCACATAGATATCCACCACACAATTTAAAGCACTTCTTAATGTACTCCATGAGTACCTTCTGCCTTCATGACCCAATGGGAGAGAAATGTGGGGCATGACTCTTGATTCCTCTCCCTCCTTGCCTGCCACCTCATGTGTTGAGATCAGTACTCAAACTCCATTTGCCTGGGCTATAGTACCCTTACTCTGCAGCACAGAACCAGGTTTACAGAATGATGTATATTCAGATTTCATAATGCCTGCTTGAGGCAATAGTGTAGAACACCTTGATTAGGCCGAGATATGTCATAAATACTGCATGACTGCTAGCCACTATTATGTGACTTTTTTCAAATAAATATGCAGTTCTTTATTTTTCAAAGGCAAATCAATGAGGGTCCAGAGTTAAGAGATGTTGAATGTCCAGATTACTGAAGTCTTACATAATTCATTCCATGGTTTTACATGTGAAGCAAATGAGACTAATAAATCTATAGTTACGGCTATCGGTGGTTGGGCTACCATTATGTACAGGAATTAAAAGGCTATTTGCCAGGGTTCAGGAATGTTGAAAGTTGACAGGCTTAGGTTAAATAGGTTAAGTAGGGATTCAGAGAAGACATATTTGGTACTGATATTTAGGCAACTGGCTATATTCTACAGGCTTAATGGATGAGGTGTTCCTAGCTTTTGATAGGACTGAGAAACTTGCTCTATAATAACAAAATGGGGTGTCTAGTACTTTGGAATCTGTTGAATAGCTATAACTGTGGATAGAGAAAAATTGACACTAAATTTATGAGCTACGTCATTAGCTATTTCCTTTTGATTAAGAACTATTGTTAATTTTTAACTTACTGACATTGTTAAAGGAAGACGTTTTATACAGCAGCTTTATTACCCAAAAAACAAAATTTCACAAAAAATGATAACAGCAGTACACACACAACAGCATCTAGTTTACAGTACAACAGTGATTAGCTAATATTATCTATGGTATATTTATGTGTGTGTGTGTGTGTGTGTGTGTGTGTGTGTGTGTGTGTGTGTGTGTGTGTGTGTGTGTGTGTCTATATGGGTCTACTTTGTTTCGCTGAATTTCATTTCACAGAGTTTCATTTCACCCCGACCTCATCACAGAAAATACAAATTACTGAAAACTCATTTCACTGAATCTCATTTCAATGAACTGAACTTAGTATATATGGCAGTGTGTAGAGTACTGTAAGGCAAGTAAAAGTTATATGGCTTTTTCCCCACTGTAGTGTGACCCTGGAATTAGTATATAGTTAGGGATGTGGGGTACACAGCCCCCCACAAGGGGATGTGGGGGGCATAGCCCCCCACCCTGTTTGTTTTATATTCTATTTTACCAAAAACATCAAAATGATGCATTTTAAACAATAGACAGGCATAGTTACAACACCAGTGACTAACTCTCTCCAGAAGACAATATGTACTCAAACTAAGCAGGGGCCTACACCCACCACATCCCCCAATGAGGGGGGCTAACCCCCCACCCCCAACTATATATACTAACTCCAGAATCGCACTACAGTGGGGAAAGGGCATATACCTTTTACTTGCCTTACAGTACTCTACACAGTGCCATATATACTAACTGCAGCTCAGTGAAATGAGATTCAGTGAAATGAGTTTTCAGCAATTTGAGTTTTCAGCAAAGTGGTCGGGGTGAAATGAAATTCGGTGAAATAAAATTCAAAGAAACAAAGTAGACCTATTTGTATACATATATATTTCATAAAGCATTAAAGTAGCTAAGAAGCAATACATTCCACTATCAAACCCCTTTTCAGTGCTACTTTGTTCTGCCCTGTTAATGAATATTCCTGACATCACTAGCTTAAATAACTGGAAATTATGGAAGGGCTAACCGTTACAACCACTCCAGCATGTTACATTATCTTGACCCCTTCTTCCTTATCATTGTCATCTTCTTCAATTTATTTCCCACTTTTTCTATCTACATTCTCCTGGGTCTTCTCTGAGCAAAGTAGTTAAGTCTAACTACACCAAGCTAGGTATTAATTAAAATTCATGTCCACTTTTCCCCATTGGCAGTTTATCTGCAGTCCAAGGGTTTTATTTCTGTTCTTCTCCTCTAAAAGAGTTAGGCCCTGCATGTTACTTTTTGAGGGTATTTCCACTGAGAGGCAATGTATGCTGTGATTAATCCAGCTAAGTGTAGAACTAAGCCTTAGGGTTCCCCACTGTGCTCTAGGTTGCTAAGAAAAATTGCATTTTGCAGGAGATTCTCATCTGCAACCATCTATACAGCAGTCTTGCAACCTCTTCCCATAATATTCATATACTCATAGTTTGACGTAAACAGGATATGCCACGGGGAAGGTATGTACCCCAGATATTTCCCATCCTCTGTTGCAGGCTTCCTATTCATGTGAATCAGAGTTCTTCCCTAACCATATTCAAGCATATCCTGGACCAGTGTATGGGAAACTGGAATTCACCCCAGGACTGGCACCTATGTTTCTAATGGACACCAGCAGTCTGTAAATCATACTCTTACATATTTGACTTAAAATAACCTCTAAGGCTCAAAAAATTGTGGGATACATATGGGATGCATGACTAGGTTTACAAGGGCCCCAGTGGTCATAAGCCTAGTGTACACCTATGAATCTATAAACCTGTGAATACTTTGTATGAAAGATGTTTAAATAAATGTCATGAGACCTATCCAATAACTATATCAGGTAATGTAACAACAAAAAATAAAAATCCTATTTAGCTGGCTATATTGGGCCTGAATCGAGAGTTGTTACGGAGGATAATTACCTCAGATAGGACAGGAATGGGTGCCCTTCAAGACTGTTCTGCATGTCCCCACAAAAGTGTTGTCACTTGTCCCTGAATCCCTCGATTCATCTGCTTTTTTTCATATTGATATAATGTGTATAACATCATCTCACGTTTCAGTCCAATCTTAATGCAATTGCTATGCAACTCTGAATGATATTTGCCATCTGGCAGTAAGCCAGCCATTGAAAAATGTTATTGTCAAAGACCATTCCAGCAGTAAAGAATAACTACTTTCAGTGCTTGATTCAGGAAAGTCTCTTTTGAATATATTTCCACTGTGGCCAAGGCCAATTGTTCTTCAGCTCCCATTTTTATCAAGTGTTATTATTTAGACCATGATGCCAGGAATTTGGTGCCTTTTGATGCCTTCAGAATTTTGCTTTCTTACCTTCAGATGTTTTTTGGTAATATTCAGGATTTTACTGTACAGTCTGCATGCCAAGAATGACTCTTAAACAATTATTTAGTTAAATCATATGATCTTTGTGGGAGTCTTAATCTACCATGGACCCCCCCCCCCATACCTCTCAAACTCTTAGCTCAAGACATCTGAGAAAAGCTTAAAATACTAGGGGGAACAATGGCCCAAAAATAGGGACAGGTTTTAAATATTGTTCTTATAAACCTAGAAAGTTTCTAGAATAACAGGATTGGTGTCAGTGTGTATTTTCTGAAGGATATGAAGTCTCAAACTGAATGTATGTCATTATTTAGTGACTTCAACCCTAAGTGAGTTGTCAGAAAACCACAAATCGTATGTGGAACAGATAAAAAAATATAAGGCAAAAGTCTGGAGATTCTGCAAAAATCTGGAAAGTTTTGAGGTATGCCCCCCCATGCCTAGCTAATCATTCCATCTAACAACTGTTATTGGGAGTTCCTGCGATGGAAGCATTGCATGCTTTATTTAACTTGTCTTATAGATAATGTTTGGTAGTGGATGAATTGAACTGATTGACATAAGGGCTGAGTATGCACCTCTTATCTGCCACATTATGAGATACTTTATAAGAAATGAGCATGTTAGTAGACATAAGATTTGATAAGTAGCCAAGCTAGGGATTGTGCAAGAGGAAATTTCAGACATATACCTATTGCAGAAAACACACTCACAAATCAGCTGGTATATAAAAACAATGCCCTCATTTTATGATGACTTCTCATTTACTTATTATATAATCAACCAAGTTGACATTTTTTTAATTTAAAAACATTTTTTTATTTTATCTTGCAGGCCTTTATTTCTGCCTGTACTTCCAGATTTTCTAACAGTACTTCATACCTTTCAGAATAAATTCTGATTAATAGTAATATGGCTTGTTTAAAGCAGACATGGTTATTCCCATAAAGTATAATGATTACAAAAATTAAATTCATTAATCTTGCAGAGATGTCTGGTTACCACTTCTCCAAAACAAATCTTGTGATAAGACAAAAGGCCTTTTGATATTATTTTTGATAAATTGTATAAACTTTGTTGAGCATCGCCGATACTGAGGTGTATAATGTCAACACCAAATGATTGACATTATGCACATTGAAATGCTTCTATGAATGTGGCGAGCATCAGAGCATCAGTCTCAGTGCTTTCAAAAACTGTACAACAAAATGCAGAAAAAAAAAATTTTTGCAGGGAGGCAAGCTCTCCACACAACCCATGCCACCACCTGCTAGTTATATAGTCTAACTCTGAGACTGCACAATTCTCAGGAAAAGGGCAAATTCCCCAACCCCAAAAATTGTCCAATCTGCTACTTTTGTCAACAGATGTCAACCATTTGTTTAGCTGACCATATTGTGTTGACTACACAGATATTGACCAAAGCACCATTTGACAAAAGTAGAGATTTATATGTCTCTATCTATCTATCTATCTATCTATCTATCTATCTATCTATCTATCTATCTATCTGTCTATCTATCTATCTATCTACTGAACTAACTCTCTATCTATCTATACACATTGTGTGTGTGTGTGTGTGTGTGTGTGTGTGTGTGTGTGTGTGTGTGTGTGTGTGTGTATGTTTGCGGGTACATTTATGAATGCATGTATGCATGTATTTACAAATGCAAATGCGTGTATTGAATGTATATAAAACAAACAAATCCAAAATTGAATGGAGTCATGGGTAGCAGTACAGGAACTAAGTGATGCCTATCAGGGGAAGACCTCTATAGGCCAACTGATTTAGGCATCAGCTGTGGTGCACAGTATCCTCTAGATATGAATGAATGGACCAAAGACTTGGCTATCTACTCAGTGGTGTAAAATTGGCTCTAGGTGATTTGGTCACATTGACTAATGTTACTGGGCATGGGTGTTTGCTGATGATAAGTAGGTTAAGGAGCCGACCTACTCTAATCTATGCCAAGGACCCACAGTAATGGTGGGAAGGGTCTATGTGCCTCACTTGGTCATTGTGTGCCCACCATAAAGCCCAGCAGCCCTGGGTCAATAAGCTATAAGATGGCCGATATCCAGTTATTCAGTCTAGGTTACCTGGGATAGTTCTGCTGAGTGAAAGCTTGACATAAAATCAAACAACCTGCCATAAATAAGCTAAGGATTGCACCACTGAATATAGCTTCACTGATAGGATGCAGCTTGGAATAAATGAAATTATGTTAAGGAGGAGACTGGACGTCCTGTGTACCCAGGAGACAAAGTGGAAGGGCAGTGCAGTGCAGCAAAGCCACTTACTATTTAGGGGGATGATAGACTAAAAATGGTGTGGGAATTGTAGTAAGGGACATTCTTCTGAGAAAAATGAGGGAAGTCATCAAAATTAGTGATAGATTCGTGGCAATCAGACTCCAGTGTAAAGACAGGCCAATATTCTTAATCACAGCCTATGCTTCACAGCAGGGAAGCAGCTATGTGATGGCAAGGAAAAGAATATATTAACGCAGCAGTTGCAGAACCTATTAGATAAAGCAGGGCAACCTACGTTGGTGTTGATAATAGGAGACTTGAGTGAGAATATCATGACAGAACAGGTTACGTGGACTGCCTGGATCAATATGGGTGGGTAGCAGGAGTAAAGAATGAAATATCATTCTAGACGTCTGTCTGGCATATGGCGTGATGTTGGCTAACACATGGTTCACCAAGAGAGATGGTCACAAGATGACATGTAAGAGTCACCACCATGCAACTCAGATAAACTTTTACCTAATAAGGAAAGGCACTGAGGTAGAATCAGAAATTGCAAAGTCATCCCCAGCTAAACCATCAGCCCACAGCATAATCCACTGGTGCCCACAATCAGATGCAAGCAGTGGTCATTGAAGACTCTAAAGTCAACAAACACTAATCTGAAAACCTGGAAATTGACTGAAGAAATCTCAATGGTTCAAGCAAATACTCAGTACTCTCACACCTATGAAAGAACAGGAAATAGTTAGAATCAAAGAAGAGCGGCAGGGTCTCAAAACAGTATTTGTGAAGATGATAGAACAGTTATGTGGCCGAGCTAGATATGAAAATAAAGACAATTAGAAAGCTGGTGGTAGAACTTAGAAGTCCAGGAAATTATCAAACAAAGAATAGAAGCAGTGCAGGAAAAAGCGGGGGGGGGGGTAGAAAAGATGATTCAGACTAAAAAAGAGTGGCCGATAGAGCAGTTGCAACAGCAAAGAACAAAATATCAGTTGCGCCCTAGTAGCTTCAGGAAAATGACTCAACAGATGACATGAAGAAACTCTATCTGGCTTTGAGGCAAAGACAGAAAGATAAAGAAAACAGTCATCAAAGAGCATTGATAAGGGATGCCAACAACAATCTGCCCACCAGACCATAAGACATACAAGGCAGATAGCTAGAGTACTTCCATCAGCTTCTGAATGAAGAAAACACTGCAGAAGCTTTTTTTTTTATTTTTATTTATTCTATTGACAATTTTTTCACTAGGATAGTCCCTCAAGGCTAATAGCCTCTGTTAACGGTAAACTCTAAGTGCTATTCACACTAACTAGTGGAAATTTATTCAGGAAATAGAGGATTTTCCCCTACTTGTTTGATTTAATGCACGTTATGCATGATTTCTGACATGGAGGGTGTTCAGCAGAGAAGCAGCATGCTGGAGAAAATGGAGATATGACACATGACTACTGAGCTTTATGGTAGGCAGACACTGGTCAATCGAGGCACATAGGCCCTTCCCACCATTAGCATTAGTACTTGGTATAGGCCAGAGTAGGCCAGGTTACCAACCCATTTTCACCAGTGAATACTTATGCTCAGTTTTGGTAAAATTAGTCAATGTGATCAAATCACCTAGAGCCACTTTTTACACCAGTGTAGAGGAGACTGTGCATCATAGCTTATGTCTAAAGTGGTTGGCCTATAGACTTCTTCCCCTGGCAGGCACTGCTGAGACTCTGTGCTGATGTCCTTGATTCCATTCAGTTTTGGATGAGTTTGTTTTACATGCATTCAAGACACACATTGATATTTGTGAATACACACAGATGTGCATTCATAGATATATGCACAACAACACATACACACAGACATATGTAAAAGTGCATTTATAAGCACATGATGTGTATCTATTTATGCATGTATGCAATTTATCAAAAATAACATTAAAAGGCCAGTTGTCTTCTCACAAAATTTATTTTGCAGGGATGGTAATTCAGAAATCTGTGTAAGACTAATCAATATAATTTCTGTAACTATATTACTCTATGCAAATAAGAATATCAGGTTTAAACAAACCATATTACTATTAATCAGAAATTTAATTTGATAATGGGTTCATAGCTAGGTACTAGGCTATTGGCTCTGGAGCCTATATAAGCCTAGCCAAAAAAGTTCCCTGGCTTTCGCCACCCAAGAAAGTTATTTTCCTGCGCCCCTTTCTAGCAGAGTCACAGAAGTGATCCTCAGGGTGAATTTCCTATTTTCCATCAATTTGTTGATATTTTTCTTAAAGAGGGCTAATGAGGAGCTTTGCTTGACATGAATGGGTAGTCTGTTCCAGAGCACTGGAAGTCTCTGGGACAGGAATCTATCCCTCCAGCATGTTCTGTTTATTGTGGTGGCAAGGTTTACATACCTGGAACATGTAGCTCAGAGGGATTGAGGTTTCTTTAAGTGTAGCATGTCCAACAGATCTGGGTTTGACATGGCTTTGTATGTTGGGGAGAGGTCACCTCTGAGTAGGCAATAAGCGACGGAGTAGACCTGAAGTTTTTTGAGATGGTCTGCATATGGCATCTGTTTGAGGCTGGTCATCCTCTTAGTGAGGTATTTCTGTGGCCTTTCTAGATGTTGTAGATGCCTTGCAGTAAGTGGATGATAGCTGTTTCCCCAGTAGGGTGGTCCAGATATTATTTGCCATAATAACCTGGGTTTCTTCCCACATGTGGGTGGGCTGAACAAAATCTCAGGCACAGTGGGCCCTGACTTTCTTTTACGGTATCATCAGAATTGTCTTAATCTGTCTTACTGATTTTAGCTTAAATTATTCAAGGACATAATGTGTATGTGTGTATATATATATATATATATATATATATATATATATATATATATATATATATATATATACACACACACACACACACACACACACACACACACACACACACACACACACACACACACACACACACACACACACACACACACGATGTTACGTTGGTCAAGTTTGCCAAATGCCGATATCTGGTTGTCACACTTTGGTCGACAAAACAGTTGATCAACAGGTGTCAGATTACAGTCTCTGAGGTTGGGGAATATGCCCCTTCTTTAGGGACTGTGCAGTCTCAGAGTCAGTATATATAATTTGCAGGGGTGTGGGAGAGAGCAGCTTCCTGCATCAATGGTGCAGGTGGACTTGCCCCCCCCCCCTGTAAAAAATGGTGCTTATGTGTTTCTTTTTTTAACATTTCATTTGCATGCTGCAAGGATCTTCCTTGCTCATGGGTTGTGGACTGTTGATATTTACTTTGATGACCTATTGCTTTTGATGTTATTTAGGTTGACGTTCAGGTGTTTCGATCATCGTGAGTACACCTATATATATATATATATATATTGATATATATATATATATATATATATATATATATATATATATATATATATATATAGATATATATATATATATTTATATATATATATATATATATATATATATATATATATATATATATATATATATATATAGATCTAGGACCAATGCTCAAAGACATGTCTCGGTATAAAATACTGGTAAAACATTTGGAAGTACAGGTAGAAAGAAAGGCTGACAAGATCAAATGAAACAAACATTTTTAAACTAAAGAATGGAAACTAGCTGGATAAAATAACAGCTAAATAAGAAGTCATCATATGATGAGTACATCAGTTTTATACACCAGTTGAATTGTTAGTGTGTCCTCTACAATAGGCTTTCAAAATTTCCTCTTGCACAATCATTAGCTTGGCTACCTTGTCCTTGTTTTTCAACTCCTATGTTTACTAACATGTTCATTTCTTATAAAGTATGTCATGATGTGGCAGACAAGAGATGTAGGCTCAGCCCCTATGTCAATCAGTTCACTTTATTACTATCAAACATTGTCTATAAGCAGGAAGAATAAAACATAATACACTAAGAGTGCTGGAATAGGATGGTAAAATGTACCCATTCCTATGGTAAAGCCAAAGCTCGGACCAAAATGATGTAAAATCTGAATTTATTAAAATGAAAATACAACATATCCTTGTTAGTGCTTTCATCCACAAAATAGTGGACTTCATCAGAACACTTTAAAATACAACTGCCTGATATTTAGAAACATTTTGGCACCAAAAAACTCATTCCAAATTTAAAGTGACATTAACTAAAAATTAAAACATTTATATGAACACCAAGTTGCATGAACTGCATGCAGCATGCACAATCATAGTTCAATAAATTGTTCATATATTACAAAAATGTTTACATCTCTTAATAAAATTCTAATAGGTACATTCTGCACAATACTACCTAACAAAATGCTTCCTAAAAATGCATTCATTCCAAAAATTCATTCTAATAAAGAGATACTAAAAACAATCTAAAAAAAATACTCTTAAAAAATACATTCTAAAAAATCTTCTAAGTACTAGTGAGAAGCTAAATATTTCATTTAACTTGTAATACTATAAATGTTGATTAATTAATACATCACAACTATTTAGGCCAAAAGTATAATAAATAAATGAATTATAGAAACAAATAAATTAATTAATTATAATATATACATTCATTCATATATGCTTAAATAAGTAGCTTTGGCTTTACCATAGGAACAGGTACATTTTACCATCCTGTTCTAGCACTCTTAGTGTATTATTTACGTTGTTGTTGGCTGTCGCCAGTTTGGTATCTAAGAATAAAACATAGAATACTTCCATTGCAGGAACTCCCAGTAATGGTTATTAGCTGGAGCAGTTATCTAAGCATGGTGGGGAGGGGGACAATTGTAGACTACTGATTTCATTTGTAAACTCTTAAAAGGAACTAATTTAACAGTATAATTGTTAAATCTGATATTAAGAGTCATTCTCAGCATGCAGAGTTTAAAGCCAATACACAATCATTACAAAAAAGTCTGAAATCCTGAAAGTGAAGAAAGGTCACAAAGCAAAATTTGGACGGCATAAAACAAAAGTGCTAAAGGGCACGAAACGCCTGTCATCATGGTCTAAGCAATAACACTTGATAAAAATGTGATCTGAAGAACAGCTGGCGTCGGCCACAGAACAAATATATGCAATAGAGACATTCCTGAGGTAAGCATTGGAATCAACTATTCTCCAATGCTTCAATGGACTTTGACAACATTTTCCAATGATTGGCTAACTGTCCAATGGCAAAATACAATTCATAGGCTCACAGGTTCATAAGTTCATAGGTGTGTACTAGGCTAATGGCCCTGGAGCCTTTACAAGCCTTTTACCCTGGCAACATGCCACCCGACCTTAGTTTCCAGTGCCTCTGTTGAGTAGAGCCATTGGAATGATCCTCAGGGTGAATTTTCTATTTCCCATCCACTCATCAAGATTTCTCTTGAATAGGGCCAGTGAGGTGCTCTGTTTGACATGTATGGGAAGTCTTTTCCATAGCATGGACAGTCTATGGGTTATGAACCTGCCCTTTCAGCACATTCTGTTGATTGTAGTAATGAGGTGGAGGTCTCTGGAGTGTGTGGTGTGGAGGGATTGGGATTTCTTTAGATGTAGCATTTCTAACAGAGCTGGGTCAGACATGACTTTGTAAGTCAAGTAGAAATCACCTCTAACTAAGTGATATGAGACAGAGAATAGTTATATTCAGAGTTGCAGAGCTACTACATTAAGGCTAGACTGAATTCTAAGTTGACAGTATAAATTCAAGCTTGAAGGTCTCCCCCCACTGGTTTATATCACCAGAAAGGAAAAAAGACAGATGAACAGACTGATTAAGGAGCATGTGACACCACCTTTGTGAGGACATGCATTTCACTCTTGATGGGCATCCAATCCTATCCCATCTGAAATAATTTCTATCCTCCCTAACAACTCTAGATTCATACCTAGTATAGCCAGTTCTTAAATCCCTCTCTTTTTTAACAGCTAGATAGAATTTTTTCTTGGAACTTGACCTGATGCAGTTATTGAATACATCTCATGACTTTCATGTAAACCAACATTTATATAAGTTCTGTCATAGTTCCTGGTAATGAATAAACTTTTTTCATACCAAATATTTGCAGGCTCATATGTGTATTCTAGGCTAATGGCTACTGAGCTTTTATAAGCCTAGATATGTATTGACATGCCGACATTGTATCCCAATGTATCCTGCAAGTTTTGTGAGCCTTAGAGGTTATCTTATGGGGTTTTGTAAACTTTCTTTCGATTAGAGACATAATTGCTAGACCTGAGGTGAATTTTAGATTTTCCATCCACTGGCCCAGGCTATGCCTGAAAAGGCTTAGGGAAGAACTCTGCTTCCCACATATGTGGAGCCTGTTCCAGAGGAGGGGAGTTCTCTGAGATAAATACCTGTTCCTCCCGCATGTTCTAGTTATGTCACAAATGAAGGTCAAGGCCCTAGGTCTAGTAGTTCTGATGCTATTGGTTTTATGGATTTGCAAAACATCCATTAGAGTGGGATCAAAGGATGCCTTGTATGCCGGGCACAGATGAACTCTCAAAAGTCTGTAAAGAGCTGAGTACAGAGATAGAGATTTGAGGCAATTCACATAGTACATGTTTGCACTCTGTTTTGTTTTTGTGAGGAACCTCTGTAGATGTTCCATTTCCTGCATGTGCATGGTTGAGTACATACCTAAAGGTTTGTTTTACTCAACTGTGGGTCTGGTGAGGGTTGGATACTGAGTAATGATGATCTCCTTCAACACAGATATCATGCCCTTCCTTGCAAGTTGAGCAACATTTTATTAATTCCTTAGTCCCTTAAGACACGTGTTGGTCAAAACCCAGGTAATTATCCACATAATATCCCCAAATCCATGATTACTGGGCCCATTATTATGGGCATGTTATCAATGAAGCAGTTTAATAGGGTGGTCAGCTTCCAAAACAGTGTATTATGCATTTCTTGGCACTGAGTTTTAAACTGTGGCTTTGGCACTTGTCATTTTTCTGTGCATGTCTCTCCTGTAGAATGTTAGCATCTTGGGGGATTCTTTGACTTCTCCTAGTTTGCAATCATCTGCAAACTTAGTCAACCACAGGCCTTTGGAACTGGCTTTAACTTTCAAGAAGTAAATGCCAGCGAGCAACAGGCCCAGCATAGAGCCTTGAGGGACTCTGCTCATGACTGCCTTCTTTACAGAGGTGGTCTTTCTATCCTAACTCCCTGGTACTATCTGAAAGCTAGCTGGCTATCCAGCACATAACATAGGGCATAAAGCCTAATTCATGAGTTTGTTTACAATGTCAGAGTTGAGGATAGTGTATCAAATGGCTTAACCAGGTCAGGGTAAGCACTGTGCACCATTTTTCTCTCATGCATTGTCTTGGTGACCTTTTCAAAGAAGACCACCAGGATGAATAGGCATGATCTGAATTTGATGAAACTACCTTGGTTGGATCAAGTTCCTAAAGATTTCTTATGTCATTATTATAGGTTCATACGTTCATAGGTAAATACTACACTAGTTGCCCTTGCAGGCCTTTTTAAGTCTAGCCAGTTTCCCTTTTTGTGCTTGAAATAACCTATCCCATTTGGTTATAGATTGGCCTTACCCATCCCATGGTCAATAATTATATATTACCCCTAACAAGAATAACTGGGATTGTACCATAGATAATTTGAGGGGAACCATGCATGAGATAAAGAATTTAGGAGCTATCTCTATCCATTAGTAGTGCAGGGGTCAGTCCAGGGTCAGTTTTCTGTTTCCTACCCATAGTTCTAAGGTGTGCTTGAATATGCACATGGATGAACTTTGTTTTATGTAAACTGGGAATCTGCTCCTCAACAGTGGTATCCTCTGTCAGATATGCCTGTCCCTTCAAACCATTTTGTTGATGTTGCAGAAGAGGTTTAAATCCTTAGACTGAACATTTCTGATGCCATTTGACTTGCTGATGTGCAGGAAATCCATCAGTAATGGGTCAAAGGATGCCTTGTATTCCAGACACAGGTCACTACTTAGCAGTCTGTAGGATACCATGTATAGTGACAGGGCTTTAGATTGGTAGATGTAAGATATATTATTTAGGCCTTATATTCTTTTAGTGAGGTATCTTTGTGGGCATTCCAGTTGTTGCATATGTCTGGACAGATACATTCCAAAACGGACATTTTATTCAACAATTGTCCTAATGATGGCAGAGTAAAGGGCGACAGTGACATCCCTAGATATAGACACAATATCGTTGATATAAGCTATGCTGTATAGAATGCCATTTTTACAACTATAGACACTTGTTGGTCAAATGTTAAGTCACTGACCACATAAGTTCCCAAATCTTAAACAATGTGTCACCTCTTAGGGGCATATTGTGAATGTGGTAGTTCCCTGAGGTAGATGACTTTTGAAAGGGTACAATAATCCTTTTGTTGTCATTTAGTTTCAATCCATGATTTTGACACCAGTTATTTGCGACAAACCTTCTTGCAGGATAGCTAAGTCACTTGGGGAATCAATGACTACTCTGTAGCTGGCAAGCATCTGCAAACTTAGACAGCCAGAACCCTTTGTTTTTGTTTTTTACTTCAGAAAAGTGGACTGCAAATAGGAGAGGTCTCAGCACAAAACAATCTTATCCATGCTAATTATTTCCATGGCATTGCATATTAGACTGGTGAGACTTATGAGTTTGTAGCTCTTTGAGTCCATTGATGGACCATATTTGTGCAGAGGATGACTGTTGCAGTCCTCCTTTCATGGGGCATAAAGCCTGCCTGGAGGTTGTGGTTAAGTAGTGACTGCAGATGTCCAGAAAGGTCATGCTTTAGGCTATTTAGGAGACATCTGGAGTATTATCAGGGCTCATCAAGTCAACGTTCTTAGCCTTAGAGGGCACATTTAGGACTGGCTCTATAGTGATAGTTGGGGAGTTACATTTAATGGTATTACTTAGGAGGAGGGCCACTGATGGGGCTAAAACTGGAGCTGAATTAGCTGGTCTGCAGGTTTGCTATATCTTCCAGCTCCATGTAACTGTCTCCATTAACAATCAGTTCTGTGCCCTGTTGTGTATCACATTTAAAGTTTCAGACATAGCTAAAGAAGCCTTGTGGCTTTCCTTAATCTATGAGGCAATCTTTACCTCAAACTGGCTTTGGTAGACTTATTTTGTGCTTAATAAATTTAGCGATGACTGTTTTCCTTTTGTTGTAAAATGTATTGATGTCTGTATTCTATCAGGGTGATTCATTTTTTGAGGTTTTCTTGGCTTATTTCTAGTAGGCAACGTTTTCTCTATGCATCTATTAACATATTTGTACAGGGTTTCTGTGTACAATTCTGCATAGACAGCTGTGTTCTCTGGGTTTGGAGCCACTTGAAATGTTGACAGGTAATCACTTAATAATACATAGTTTGCATTAGAGTAGTTTCTAACTGCTATAGGGATTGCTGGGGTCAAAGCACTGATTTTTATTTCAAAGGAGACAGCTTTATGGTCTGCCTTTACCAGATAAGACAGTACATGGGGGTGGGGTGGGGGTGTGCAGCATTCCCCCTTATTTGCATATGGATTAAATGGTCCAGGGTGTTTGTGTTTACAAGGTCCAGGAATCTCTGGGCCTGCAAACCTATAGCCAGGTAGGATTCCCAGTTTACATAGTGGCGAGTCCCACATGGATACGGTATTGGAGGGTATAGTAAGTGTCTTCAGTGAGATTAAATATGTGGTATGGGTTTTGTAGGTGTTAGTGGGTGATCTATTGCTTGCAAGCAGATGACATGGGACTCTTCCTTTTGTAAGGTGGACAAGTCTGTCAGACTTTTTGTTTTTGATGTAGATCCAGACATCTCCACTTTCAGTCCCTATCCGCACCTGCTGGACTGCTCTCCCTTGCTTTAAAGTATTTCTCAGTATCTCATTAGCTGCACAAATGTCTGCATTCTCCAAGGCGAGGAGACCTTGGATGAAGTAAAGTTTCTTGTTTAACCTCCTGGATTTGACCAGTAACACCTTTATATTCCAATGGTTTGATTTTGCTAAGCTGGAGGGTTTGCCAGTTTGACATTTACTAAATCAGGCACTATGGGGGAGGACAATGTATTAGTCTTACTAATACTGGCCAACAGGGACAGGTGCCGACCATTCCATGCTATCAAATACTGTACCTGCATTGAATGATATAAGAATCAAAACCAATTATTAAACTCAGTCATCTTCTGTTCATATTGTGGCATCATCCTTGATGAAGGTAGAATGCCACTCAATGCATGGCTCATACCAGCCTGGGACACATATTGCGAGAGCTCCATGATGTCTCTCTCTTCATATAGTCTGGGGAGATATGTTTCAGGTAGTATACACCCATGTGCACTATGACCGACCTATACTGGTACTTGTCATTCAGTGACCTGTGTGCACGTGGTGTGGTATAGCCTGGCCCTTGATAGGCAACTTACTGTGATTTTCTTCTTGTTCAGCCTGGTGAATGGGAAATCTGTATGTATCATAATGGAGATTCCTATGACTAGAGCATTAGGTAGCGTGTTGGCTCACCTTATGGGCTTTGTACTTGAGAACCCATATGGTGTGGCTGTGCGTGTGGTGTTAAGTGTTGTTTTGTTAGAGTACTTTTGGGTTTGTTGAAGATATTTGATCTGGGTTGAGTGTGTAAGAGGTTTTTGGGGTTTGGGAATATTGTTTTTAGTGTCAAAGCATATATTAGTCTGTTTGTCAGGTGCATACTATGCGTGTTGGGTGTAGTTTTGTTTCTGACAACCTGATTGTTATTTTGAGTGCTTGTATGCAAGAGTCTTGCCTCCAGTGGCATTGTGTAATTACGTCTCACATACTGTACCAGTTTCTTTAAGGATTATTTGGCTGTAAGTGAACATGAGACAATTGCTTATATCCAGTTTGTCGTGGCAGAGTTCTTCCTTCTTCTACAATTGCTTATATCCACCAGACTGGTGCAGTAGAAACTGGGAAAGTGCATGTCCATAGTGTGAAATCCTTCTAGGTGAACTACAAGGGTGTGGTACAAGAGGAGTTAATAGTAGTTAGTTTAGGTGCTTTTGATGCTAGAAGTAAAAACTAGCCTGTGCTGGAGTATATTTGTGGGGCAGTGCTGCACAGTGCACAAACTAGTTGTTCCTTGTGCAAATGAGTTACTGGGTACAGTTTCACAGGTAGCTCTGTAGGAAAAAAATATAGTTTTTAAGTGCCTGCATTTGTACAAGACACTGCTAAATACCAATAGCCCTCTGGATCAGATGTTCTGGGGCTGTGATGACTTTCAAAACTCCCAACAGTATAATGGACTTCGACACAGGCTTAGGTGGGGGTGAGGGGGCATCTTTAAAGCTCTGCCCTAGGCATCACCTAGCTTAAAACAGACCCTGCTCAGAGATATAGACAGAATATTTCTATAGCATGTGTGGTGACTGGGGAGAGTGTAGTCATTATTTATTTAACTTTTTTTCACAATCAGATCTCAAAGGGTTGCACAGAACATCACTGGATCTTGTCTGGAGGCGGTGCATTGACGATATTGCTGGGCACTTTTTACATAAAACAGGATGTTGTGTGCAACTTTTAGTTGTGAGAAAGTCAGGTAATTAAGAAATTGAAATCACAATAAAGTTCTTAGAGCATTGCAGTGATGAGTTGTATGGGACAGATTGATAGCAAACTTTTCTCTAATTGGTTAAGTTGAGTGGTTTAGATGTTTGTAAGGACTGGAGAAGCATACAGTAGATTTTGTAGAAGGTAGGTTTCTACTGTGTTATTTTGGACTTGTGTTGTCAGATACTGGCTGTTCTGCTGAATAGACCTGGTTTTGTGGTGGATTTGTTTAATTAGTTTTGCATGAAAGTATCAAATTTGAGTTTGTTGTCAGTGGTAACTCTTAGTAGTTTCATTTGTACAGTTATGAGCAAGATATTGTTTGAGGAAAATTATTCTGTGTAAATTATTCTGTGAATATCTGAAAGATTTGGGGGTGAAGACGATCAGTTTAATTGTTTTGGTACTGAGTGTCACTTGTCTTGTGTATTCAAATAAGACTATGAGGCTTGAGTGCTCATTTAAGTTGTTTATTACACACAAACACATCGGGATGGATAACTGGAACATTAAACTTAAGCAAACTAACTGACTGATACTACTCACATACATGCTTTCACTCTGGCTGCTCACTCAAAATGGCACTCTTGCTTGCACGTGCTCAGTACTTATATGCACATGCCCATGGACTGGAGTAGCTATTAAATGTACAGCACACACTCTGATCTACATCCTCCCTCTTTGACTATTCTGTTCTGCAATGAAAATGACAATTGAATAAGCATGCAGATTATACAGACATATACAAACAATAAAAATCATGTCCAGGTTGCTGCGTATTTAGAATTAGGTCTTGAGATAAGACCTGACCTCATAATGTAATAATTAAAACTTGTTATAGCAACAGGGACAGTCACTGGGGAATGTTCTTCTTCAGGATTCTCAGGGATACTTTCAGGAACAGATTAAATGTTCTCTGGAACAGGAACATTGGACAAATCACTCTGAGAATTAGTCTCTGTTACAGACAGGATACTGTATCACTGGCTCATCCATCAGTAATACATTTTCCAATTCTGCCTGAATTTCATACCTTGTGACTCAATGATGTATGATCTTGGTTCTTCACTCAAATGTTTCACAAGTCTGATTCGGTCATATCATTTTGCTGTCTGCATCCGCACTGTCTCTTCTTCTTTTAACGGATTCAGAGGCTTGGTGGTTTTATCATAGTAGGACTTTTGGGACAAATGCTTCTTTTGGAGTTGAGCTTTTACTGCTTTGTTGTTTTTAGAACCAACAACTTCTTATTGATTGGTAGTGTGGTCCTGGATGTTTTTTTTTGCCACTAATCTCTGGGCAGGTGAACCAAGAAGAGCGTCACAAGGAATGTTTCTGAGATTAAGAAAAACATCAGTACTGTCAGGTTTCGACTTTTCCAACAGCTGTTTTGTACTTTGAACTGCACGTTCAGCCATGTAATTCTATTGTGGGTATTCAGGACTACTAGTAACATGATCAAAGTCCCATGTTTCAGCAAGTTTTTTAAACTGCTGACTTGTAAACTGTGCACCATTGTCAGAAACGACTTTGTGCGGACTACCATGGACAGAAAAATCTCTCTTCAACTTCATAATGCAGTATTGGACATCAGATTAGGACGTTGGTTAATCTCAAAACATTTTGAATAAGAGTCTACTAACACCAAGTAATGTTGACCATTCCATTTGAAAATATCTGCAGCTACTGTTGACCAAGGTAGTTCAGGAATCTGGCTTAGCTGAATTGGTTCTTTTTGCTGATGCTGCTTAGTACTGTTACAAACAGAGCAAGCTGAAAGTTCTTTCTCAATATCCTTTGACATAGAAGGCCAAAATACTAATTCTTTCACCCTTCTTTTGGTAGAATTAGTTCCTGGGTGGCCATGATGTAAGATTTTAATATATTCTTGTTGCAAGGATTGTTGAACAATCACTTTTAGACCTTTCATGATGATACCATCTTCCATCAAAAGCTTGTCTCTGCAAGGAAAAAACAGCTGCATGTCTGGTAGTAAACAAGATTGCTTTGACAGCCATCCTTGACTGATAAAGAGGTTGAGCTTCTGGAGAACTGGATGTGAAGTTGTGTGAGCTCTAACTCATCAAGATGTGTGGAAGAATAATTTCTCACTTCCATGACTTCAAAATCAGGTTTCTCATTTTCATGCTGTTCAGTGTTTTTTTTTTTTCTTTTCTGGGCGATCTGGATAAAGTATCAGCAAGATAAAGATTGCCTTTTGTATAAACCAAATGAAAATTGTACTTTTGCAATTTCAGCATCGTGCATTGCAATCTCACAGGAGCTGTATGCACTGGCTTTTTCAAAATAGTAACCAAAGGTTGGTGGTCTGTCTCAGTTTGAATAGGTCAGCCATAAATATAATCATGGAACGTCAAACATGCAAACACAATTGCCAAGAGCTCTTTCTTTATTTGAGCATACTGCACATTGGTTTGAGTTAGAGTTCTGGATGCACACACTACTGGTCTTCCTTCTTGAAGAATGACTGCACCAAGACCAAATTTCGAAGCATCACAAGAAAGAGTTACAGGTTTGTAAACTTCATAGTATCTTAAAGTGGGTGGACTAGCAATTCTCTGTTTCAGGACATCAAATGCTCTTTGGTGCTGTTCCAACCAGGACCAAGTTACATCTTTGCATGTCAAGTCTCTTAGCAGTGCTGAAAGGTCACTCATATCTGTGAAAAAATTGCCCAAATAGTTGGCCATGCCAAGAAAACGTTGTAAGGATGAGACATTGTCTGGAGCTGGCATCTCAAGAATTCTAGTTTGCTTGGAAGGATCTGGTTTCAAGCCTGAACTAGTAAAGAAATGACCCACATAAGTAACTTCTTGTAGCCTAAACTTACATTTATGAGGATTCAACCTAAGATTCACTTCACGAGCATGTTCTAGAACTTTCTTAAGGTTTCTATCATATTTGAGTTCACCATTGTCTACTACAAGAATATCATCTACTATTACAGCACATGGATAGCCAGAAAAAATTTGCTCTATTGCATGTTGAAAGAATTTATCCCAAATGGCATTTTCAAAAATCTTTACCTTCCAAATGGTGTAGTGAAAGTGGTTAGCAATGAAGATTTTCGATCAAGCAAAATTTGCCAAAATGAACTTTTTGCATCTAAGACAGAAAAAACAGTGGCATTTGGTATAAGAGCAAAAACCTCTTTGACTGCGCACATTGGATGATAAGGTCATTTTAGTGCTTCGTTCAAATCTCTTGGATCAATACATATTCTAATATCATCTGAGCCTTTATTATGAGCTACCACAATGGAGGATACCCATTCAGTTGACTCAGCTACAGGACAAATTACACCTAGATGCACTATTCTGTCTAGCTCAGCTTTGACTCTGCCCTGCATGGCTACTGGAACCTTCTGTGCTGGTCTGATAACTGGGCTTATCTCATGGCCTAACTTCAAGGAGTACACAACTGGAAGTTTGCCTAACTTGTCTTCAAAAAGATCAGCATAGTCAGCAAAAATAGTGTGTGCAGAATTTTCATTGTAACACTTGCTTACATGGTGGACATATGCATTAAATGAAAACACAAAGTAAAAAAATAACCCAATAGCTGGCAGAAAATAGCAAATGAATACTAGTCAAAACTTCCAAAGTTCACAATAAAATATTTAATAAGAACGTAAGCGCTTTCACGGCCCCAACAAGCTGCTTCATCAGACAGTTTAAAAATATATCAGCTGCACTAATAAATGTTACATCCACCTATCACAGCACTCTGTATCAGCGAACAGTTCATTAAAGTGATAGATGCAACTAATACACAGCACATAAAAATAACAATAAAAAATGTTGAACATGAACTACATGAATTAATTATACTAAGCCCATTAAAACATCAAAAATGTGCTCAACTGACTCAGAACATATCTCTACACAATACATAGAAATGTCTGCAGTAAAAAAAACTATTGTACATGCCATAAACAGTTCACATAAACACTACAGTACTTTAGACATCTCAATCTCAACAATGGTCTAAGGGGAACATTATCATTAGGACCCATGGTTTGGTGTGCCCCTAACCTCAAGATCCATTCTAATTCTACCACTTCTGTACGATTCACTAAATCTCCTCCTCGCACAGTGGGGCGTACTACATAAAGAACCTGAAATACAAAAGAGTGTGTTGGATCTGTATTCAACACATTTCGCTAAGGCACTAAAATTGTGCCCTTTGCTAATACAATATAGATGATCCCTGATCCTTTCCTAGAGACATCTATTAGTCTTGCCCACATAAAAATGAAAACATCATTGACAGTGGGCAAGATAGACAACATTCCTAGTATTACAATTAGCATCAGTTCTAATACTCCATAGATGGCCTGTCACTGGGTCTAAAGAACCTAGATTCATCAATAAATTTGCAGTAGTTACAACTATTGCTTTTAGAGGTGCCACTAATACCAAAAGGTTTGGGTACACCCCTCTTATGATAACAGAGCCACCGCTTCAGGTTTCTCCTGTTCCGATAAACAAATCTGGGACCATTCTTCAAGATCTCTGAAAATCTCTCATCAACTTCCAAAATGTGCCAATTATTTCTAATGATGCTTTTGACATCCTGTACCCCTTGCGAAAAAGATAAAACAATCGGGGGACACTTACTGCCAACACATGATGGTCTAGCCCTACCTTGTCATTCATACAATACTTAAGAACAAGCCTGATTTACCTCAGCCACACTGTAGCCCCTGGACATAAATTCACTTTTCAAGCTCAGCAAGCTGCGGTCAAGGTCCACCTGTTCACTAGAGAGTCTAGATACGCTCAAGACCTGTCCAGTGATAATACTGTTAAAAATGTGATTAGGATACATGCTCTGCCTGTGTAAAAATGAGGCTCTATAGCACTCCTTTCTGTGCATATTGGTACTTAAGCCATTACCCATTTTTCTAACACACACGTCCAGAAAATCAATCACTTCATGTGAACAAGACATAGTGAACTTAAGTAACTGACTGCTGTCATTGAGGTATTGGACAAACTCGTTCAACTGCACCCTATCACCCTTCCAGGCAATAAACATATCATCGACAAAACATCAATAGATGATAATATCAGTGGCCCATTTATTCAGGATATGTGAATGTTCCCACTCAGACATCACCAATTTTGCGTCTCTACATATAATGTTTTCAGTGATGTTTCAATATATATTGTTAAACACTATTGGAATTTTTTGTTTAGATCAATGGACCTAAAAAATTTATTGTCTAGGTCGTTAGGCATTCCTTTCGTAGAGGTAGGAATTTAAAAGATATCTTGGTACATAATAAATATAAATATCCCACTGAGACACTGGAGTATAGGACCATGCAGAGACTAGGAACTTCACCCTGTGGTCATTGCAATGTTTGTCATTATATTGTTCCAACTTTTAAGTATATAAATGGCCATGTATTTGAGGCTAAAAATATATATAGCTGTAACACTGAAGGTATGATTTATGTGTTGAAATGTCCTTGTAACCTTGTATATATAGGAGAAAGTAAAAGGAAGTTTAAAACTAGACTGCAGGAGCATGTCAGGAATATTATCAATAATGAAGAAGATAGCCCTGTTGCCAAACATTTTATGCTGGTTCACAATTTTAATCCAAATGGGCTACAAGCCACTATCTTAGAACATATTATGAAGGGTGTATTTTCTGATGATTCATATAAAAAGAAGTTGTTGTATAAAGAAAGTATTTTCATTTTGAAATATGACACTTTATTTCCTCAGTGTCTGAATGTGGAATGTAACTGGAGGCTTCTTATCTGATGAGAAAGCAGTATTAAGTATTTTTTCATGTTTATTGATTAATTGGTTTAGGCTAATTGTTTAATTGTTAAATGTATTAGGGTATATAAACTGTGTAAGTTATGTGATGTTTTATACTCCTTGAAGGTGGTTGCCGAAGCGCTAGGGGTACAATAAACTGGTGTTTTAAGTGGAGTGTTCATCTGTGGTCTTCAGTTTTATCTTTCCTTTTGGTTCGTCCAGTGTTTGGTCTGTTTTTATGGTGAATGAATCTTCGTTTGGGATCCCTAGGCTCTTAAGGGATGACACACTGGAAGGTAGTCACAAAACTATGGACAGTTTTGTAATGCATCAGAATGCTGTAGGTATGGCTGGTTCCAACATTGCCAATACTTCTGCTACAGTGGGTATTTCTTCTACTTCACATTTTTTTGAAAGGCATGAACAAGCAAGAAATTCTAGAGTGAATGATCCATTTGCCTCTGTGGGACAATTTGGCTCTTCTTCTAGTCATTCTGGTGAATCGAGTGCTTTAATGAGTAAGTTGGAACAGTTACTGCATAAATAAACTGCTGTATACTTTAACCTGTTAAGCTTGCAAATATATGTTGACTTAGACATTACACCTAGGGGACTAAGAGCCTTTAAAAGTCCTTCTACTCCTTTTGATATGTCTGATGAAAGGGATGTGCAATTTTCTAAGAAATGGTTATTGGCAGCTCATCGCTGAACTTTAGAATGGATTTCCATTCTATTAGAAAGAGATCGTGTGAAACAAAACAAGCTTAAGGAAGACATTAAAGCTGCCTATAATGACTCATCTAAAAGACTTACATCTATGCAGTTTGACAAGTTTTTAGCAGATGTAAATATTGGTTTAGATAAATATGAAAAAGAACTCATTGACCGGAAATGCACAAAACTGAAAAGAGATCTAAAAGACTATCAAAGTAATCGTGCCTTTTTATGGCAAAAACCAACACATTTTCATCGTAATAAAGGCTCTGGTCCCTTTAATAAATCATCACCTCCTTCTAGGAGTGTGTCTTTTGCTTCAGATGTTTTGGGCATTTCCTCTAATGGTGGAGGTGAAGGAGAACATTTTCCAGCATTACCAGCAGCTCAAAATCCATCCAAATTAACCTCAGATTTTCGGAGCGGGAACCAGCAGTTTCAGGAAGAGCAGAGAGAGTGGAAGAGAGGAAGATTTCAGTCTGGGAACTTTAACAATCGAGAAGGACACAGTTTCAATGATAACAAGAGAAGCAAATGGTATTAGTGTGACTGTAAATAATGTTGTGCAGGATTTTCTTGACAGTTCTGTGTCTTTTGTTTACAAAAATGTGGGTGAAACAATCCATGCAACTACTGCATCTGAGTGTAAAAAAAATTCTATTGTTCATAACATTTCTGGTGTGTCTTTATCTGTAGATCAGATGAATGTTTTGAATTATGGTCTTAAATATATACCCACAGTGCTGCCTCGGTTACATGAATTAAAGTGTGATATTTTTAGACTGTGTAGGAAGATACATTTAATATATATTTTTGCCAATAACCAGTATAAAGAAGGTGATGGTAGTTGGTTAGAATCTGACAGTTTAGAGAACAGTTTTTATTCTTGTGTATCTGACCCTGAGGAATGCTTTGATTGTGCAAGTGACTATAATGCCTATAGTTTGTTAAAAACTGATAAAATAATGAGTAAAAGTGATTTTATTCCTCCATACCAAAATGAACATATAAAGTGTTTTTCTCAAATGTTGAATTTTGCTGTAGCAAATGCTTTTTGTGATGTTATGCAGTATAAGCATAAGTTGGTATATAATTTGAATAAAAAGGAATGGAAGGAACTACAGACATTAGCGAATAATGAACATCGTATTATTAAACCATCTGATAAAGGTGGTAAGATAGTGGTGATGAATGTTGCTCAATATTATAAAATGTGTATGACACATCTGGATGATACCAATACTTATGTTAAGAGTAATACAAATGAATATATTAAGGCTATGAATGATTTTGACACCCTTATATCTAAGGGAGTGAGGTTAAAATATTTTTCACAAAATTACAAAGATAAAAAGTTTAATACTGATGACAGTGAGTTGGCTTTATTTTACTGTCTTCCAAAAATTCATAAAAGTGGGGTTGACCCACCTGGTAGGCCTATTGTATCTGCTCAAAAATATTTTTTATCTAATATTGGGAAATTTTTGCATGAATATTTATTCCCTTATGTAATAAAGTTGCCTAGTTATAGTAGGGATAGTTTTGATTTTTTGGAAAAATTATCTAAAATACAATGGAGTGCAGATATGTTTTTTATAAGTGTTGATGTTGTTAGTTTGTATACTAACATACAGTGTCAGTTTTGACTAAAAGCAGTAAAATATTTTTTGGGTGATAGTCCAGTAACATATTATATTATTGAAATATTGGAATTTTGTCTGAATAACAATTTTTTTATGTTTAATGAGCAAATATACAGACAAATCAAGGGCACTGCCATGGGGGCATCTTTTGCCCCCATGTATGCCAACCTAATGATGGGTTTGCATGAGTTAGAATGGTTATACCATATAGATTTTTTTTTTAATTATGTAGTTGGTTATTTTTGTTTTATAGATGATCTTGTTTTTATTTGTAAAGGTGGAATATCTTATGTTGGTCAGTTTATAGAAGCTATGCAACATAATAGATTTGGACTCTCCTTTGATGGCATTCAGGTGGGCAAAGATATAACTTTTTTAGACACACATCTGATTTTGGAGGACAGCAATACTTTACGTACATCTGTGCATAGAAAATTTGCTGATAGCAATCAGTATTTGATAGGGACTAGCTGTCATCCAGTTCATACTATGGTCTCCTTGCCCTATGGGGAATGTATGAGACTTAGACTGCTATGTAAAACTGACACGGACTTCTTTAAAGAAATTAGTGTGACTAGTGAGATGTTAAGATTGAGGGGCTATAGTGAAGCTAGTATTCAAACAGCTATAGATAAGGTTATTAATGAACAACATAAAGTTGGTACTTATAAGTATGGTAGTAAGGGGTATAAGTTAGATGTTAGAAATCAAGAGAAAAGATTAGTTTATTTTGTCTCTACATGTAGTGTTTTCAGTGATGTTTTAATAGATATTGTTAAATACTACTGGAATTTTTTGTTTAGATCAATGGACCTAAAAATGTATTGTCTAGGTCTTTAGGCATCTCATTTCGTAGAGGTAGGAATTTAAAAGATATCTTGGTACACAATACATTTAAATATCCTACTGAGACACTGCAGTATAGGACCATGCAGAGACTAGGAACTTCACCCTGTGGTCATTGCAATGTTTGTCATTATATTGTTCCAATTTTGAAGTATATAAATAGCCATGTATTTGAGGTTAAAAATATATATAGCTGTAATACTGAAGGTATTATTTATGCATTGAAATGTCCGTGTGACCTTGTGTTTATAGGAGAAAGTAAAAGGAAGTTTAAAATTAGACTGCAGGAGCATGTCAGGAATATTATAAATAATGAAGAAGATAGCCCTGTTGCCAAACATTTTATGCTGGTTCACAATTCTAATCCAAATGGGCTACAAGCCACTATCTTAGAACATATTATGAAGGGTGTATTTTCTGATGATTTGTATAAAAAGAAGTTGTTATATATAGAAAGTATTTTCATTTTGAAATATGACACTTTATTTCCTCAGGGTCTGAATGGAGAATGTAACTGGAGGCTTCTTATCTGATGAGAAAGCCGTATTAAGTATTTTTTAATGTTTATTGATTAATTGGTTTAGGCTAATTGTTTAATTGTTAGATTTAGGGTATATAAACTGTGTAAGTTATGTGATGTTTTATACTCCTTGAAGGCAGCTGCCGAAGTGCTAGAGGTACAATAAACTGGTGTTTTAAGTGGATTTTTTGTCTGTGTTCTTCAGTTTTATCTTTCCTTTTGGTTCATGCAATACTTAAGAACAAGTCTGATTTACCTCAGCCACACTGCAGCCCCTGGAGGTAAATTCACTTTTCAAGCTCAGCAAGCTGCGGTCAAGGTCCACCTGTTCACTAGAGAGTCTAGATACCCTCAAGACCTGTCCAGTGATAATATTGTTAAAATGTGATTAGGTTACATGCTCTGCCTGTGTAAAAACGAGGCTCTATAGCACTCCTTTCTTTGCATATTGGTACTTAAGCCATTACCCATCTTTCTAACACACACGTCCAGAAAATCTATCACTTCATGTGAACAAGACATAGTGAACTTAAGTAACTGACTACTGTCATTGAGGTATTGGACAAAGTCGTTCAACTGCACCCTATCACCCTTCCAGGCAATAAACATATCATAGACAAAACGTCAATAGATGATAATATTAGTGGCGCATTTATTCAGGATATGTGAATGTTCCCACTCAGACATCACCAAATTTGTGTAAGAATTCGCACAACTGGTGCCCATGGCTACCCCAGATTTTTTCCAGGAACAATTCCCTTGGAATAGAAAAACTTTATGTTCCAGGACCATCTCCAATAACAGGCATAAAAAATCAGTTTGTTTACTATCATACAAGCCACTCCTGAGTATGGCTGTTTTAACCATACATATCCCTTCATCATTGGGGATACACATAAATAGTGATACAACATCTAAAGTGACAAGCAAATCAATGGTGGTAACACTAACATTGCCAATAACCTTATACAAATCCCTCAGGAAATGCTCAGTATCCTTAAGGATGACCTCACTTTGCATTAGTACTTTCTTAACTTGCTTGTCCAAATAAATGGACATGGCTTCTGTTAGCCACCCACTGCCTGCCGCTATTGGTCAGAAGGCTGATCAATGGGGATCCTTATGTATTTTTGGCAACCTATATACCTACTATTGTGTAGAGATATGTTCTGAGTCAGTTGATCACATTTTTTGATGTTTTAATGGGCTTAGCATAATTAATTCATGTAGTTCATGTTCAGCATTTTTTTATTGTTATTTTATGTGCTGTGCGTTAGTTGTATCTATCATTTTAATCTACTGTTCGCTGATACAGTGCGCTGTGATAGGTGGCTGTAACATTTATTAATGCAGTTGATATATTTTTAAACTGTCTGATGAAATGGCTTGTTGGGGCCATGAAAGTGCTTAAGTTCTTATTAAATATTTTATTGTGAACTTTTGAAGTTTTGACTAACATTCATTTGCTGTTTTCTGCCAGCTAAATTTGGGTTATTTTTTTACTTTGTGCTTTTTTTGCCGCATTTGGGTTTTCTTTGAGTCATTAAATGAAAACAGTTCCATTTTCAATCTGTCTCTGAGGGCTAACAATCACTACATAAAAATTGTAAGTCATAGCTGTTCCCAGTGGAATAACAAGAACACATTACTGAGCCTTTGGTTTGAATTTCTTCACCACCATAAAAAACAAGCTTTGCATACTTTGCCAGATCAAGTTTCTCACTAGCTTTTACTTTGGTAAACATTTCTGCTGTCATAACACTGCACTTTGAACTAGTATCAACGTTGAGGTCTACAGGTCTCCTATTAATCAGAACAGTACAAAACACTTCATTCTTTGCCCACAAATCTACTGCATTGACTGTTTTGTCAAGCACTGACAGACCATTAACATAGAAAGTAGGGTCGCAGCTTTCTAGTTGATCAACTTGCCTCTTTGAATGCTCTTTTTTTAATAAAAGAATGTGCCCCTTTTGCTTTTTGCAGAACCTTTTGAAACTATTCCACTTTTTACATGTGTGGCACTGCTGACCAAAAGCAAAGTACCTCTCTCGTTTAGGCTCATGATTACCTCCACAATTATGACAGTTGTCTATGAGGCCTGTCACAAGTATCGCTGACTAACCTCTTTGCTTTACTGAATGTGCTCTGTGCTTTTCTGAAGCTTCTCTGGGTTTTGCTAGGGAGGCCCATGGTGTGGCTGTGCCCTTAAGCCTGGATCGTTTAACCTCATGCTGCATACTATCAACATTAGCACTGGAAGGCACTGCAAGCATGCTTTTCTCATTTGTAAACATATTTGTGCACTTTCCTGTAAGGTCATACATCTGTCAAATCTCTATGGCCTTATTCAAAGTTAAATCACTGTCTTGAAGCAAAATCTTTCTCACAGCTTCATCAATACTAATATTAATACCACACACAAGCCTGTTTTTATCAACTCATTTTTAGATCATCAAATATGCATGTTTTTGTCTTGTTTCTCAAGTCAGTTATATATCATGCAAAAGTTTCACCAGGCTTTTGATGTCTTGTGTAAAATATGTGCCTTTCCATTGTAGTATTCATTTCGGGTAACACATTTCTCTAAATTTATGTTTTAAGCACTCAATGTCTTCCATTGTTTCAGCCGGTACCACAATATGGCAGTATTCCCCTTCACCTGCATAAACAGCTGGGGCATACACAAATGAGCACTCCCTTTCAATGACTTCTTAACCAGCTAGCCTAAGCAGAATAAACCTGTGTATGTGCATCTTTGTCAGAAAAAGCAGCCTGTATGAAAATATTGTACTTTTGCTCAAATACTCTCCAGTTTTCAGCAACATTATTATCAAATACAAATGGAACAGATCTGCAAAATCCCTCTGCCATGCCAATAAAATGCTTTTCTAATTATATTCAAATGCACACATACACACCAGGTACTCAAAACATATTCAGCTGCACAACAGTCTTTTCGAAATTACTATATTATGCAAAATAACTGTAGTGTAATACTGTACACATGAACACTTTGCACACCTCAGATATCTCAAATGGCTTTAGTTAATATGAAGAAGATGCACATAGTGAAGAAATATGGTCATTTTCCCTTTTTATATATTTTATACAATTTGGAAGTTATTTCATGCATTTTTGTAATAATTTAGAGTATTTTTAGCAATATATTGTAATTTTGAGCATTTCATTTAATTAGAAAGTCATTTTGAATATTGTGAATGCTTCATTTTATATTCATTGAGTAAAAAATCATTTAAATGAATTTTAGTACCTGGATTTATCTGTCTGACCTCTTTGCAAGTCATTTGATCTTTGGATGATTCACTTCTGTATATTCCTCCCATTGTGGTTGTGTGCATCATGGTCTTAAAGAAGTTTCACTTTGGATCCCATTCTGACACCATGTCACTTGTCCTGTGTATTCAAGTAAGACAATGAGGATTGCGTGTTCGTTTAGGTCACTTATTACACACTAACACATCAGGATGGATGACTGGAACATTAAACTTAAATGAACTAACTAACTGACTGACTACTACATGCATATGTTCTTTCACTCCGGCTGCACACTCAAAATGGCACTCTTGCTTGCACGTACACATTACTTATATGCACGTGCCATGCACTGGAATAGCTCTTAAAGGTACAACACACACTTTAATCTACACTGAGTAATAAGAGTGATTAGTTAAGCTATTTCTGTAAGATCCAAAAATACTGTTGTATGATGTCTTGCATTTCTAGAAGGGTTTAGAAAAAGCAGATGAGCGTGGGTCATTTGTATGTTGTATGAATGTAGCCTGGCCAGAAGCTATATGTAGTTTTTTTATAAAGTGATTGAATGTTAGTGGTGCAATGATGGTGATACAGGTAAATAAGATGAGAATGCAGATTTCCATTTGTTGTGTTCTATTAGAAAAGTACCTGGTGGGAGGGTGGCCTAATGGTTAGGGTGTTTGCCTTACAAACACAAGGTGTAGGGTTTGAGGCTCACAAGGGATAATTGGCTAGGCTTAAAATGGCTTGCAAGGGCAGTTAGCTTAGTACTAATCTATGAACCTATGAACCTATGGTGAACTTCGTTAAAGTGGAGACAAAGACCTTGTTGACAGAGACCATTGTACCATCTGAATCTTCCCTTAAAAAACTCCCGATACTTATTCATAAAATTATTTCCTCTACTTACAAATATACAAATCTTATAATTCTTCTTGATTTCAAGCTAAACATCTTAGGCCTTCTCTGCAATGATCTCACTGAATTCCTTACTGATTTACGTCTTATCTCATTTTTTCACCAGCCCATTTGTCCTAACTTAAAATGCACCCACAACTCTACCCTAGCACTGGTAGTCACTGATTATCTGACTAACATCTCTTAAATCATAATGCACATCCCTCTTCCTTTACTGATCACTGTCCCACTGCCTTCCAGCTACATAGTATAGTAGGTACATGGCCAAGCTCAACCCAGTAAGGTCCAAATCCCAGAGTAACACTGATAAAGTAAAATCCCACTTCTCCTCTTTTGCTTGATCTTCATTGCTTAACATATATTATCTTAACATTCCAACTAAATCGCTTACAGACATCCACTTAAAACATATAAACCCATTTACCTCATTAGTCTCAGGAATAAACTCATCTAGCCATACTAATGGCTAACGTATGTCTTGAAAGCCCTCCTTAAACTTAGAAATGAAATGTTGCATAAAGGGAATCCATATCCTAATCCTGATATAAACAATCATTTTACTCATCTGAGTAATCCAAAAATATACCACCAGAAGACATAAAGTTAACCAATTCAAATCCACATCCCCTGTTAAACAATCCAAGACTATGGTATAAGAAAGTACAGCATTGCACTGCCCACAACAGTTCCATTCTTCAGATGATATGTTAAACTGAGATCCCATCTGCTTGAATTGATGCAAAGTCAAGAGAATGTAAAAGATCCCATGGAATTTATTGGAAAGAGTAGGGGAAGTTCCTGGTGCTCTGGTAAAAGTTCCCAGGCATGTTTATTTGTGCCAAATGCTGTTTATCTGACTGTCAATAGCATGATGCTTTTATTGCTGAAAGGCACCTTCAGTAAATATATGGTATTGCCTTTCTCCACTATAGTGTGACTGGGAGTTAGTATATCTAAGTTAAGGAGTCTCTCTCAACACAGGGGCTTGCCCCCTGCAAAGAAACTGTGCCTTAAGTGGCTTCAGCAATTGTTTTGTCCATCTGGGGAAAAAACAAAAAAAACTTTGACAAATAATCATGCATCCGATTTCTCATAGCCAGTATGAATACCACCTCAGGCTTCCCTTGAAAAAAGGCTGCTGATCTAGTGGGACTAGCCTTAACAGCAAAGGGGAAATAAAATCAATACCACTGATTTATATGTCTTGTGTACTACTCTCTATCTACTCTGAAGCTCTGACCTATTAAACTCATGCAAATCAACAGAAAATTCTTACATAAACCGCCCACATCTCCCTCATATAAATCACTCAATTCCCATGTAAACCACCTACATCTCCCTCATAAAAATCACTCAATTCCCATGTAAACCACCCACATCTCCCTCATATAAATCACTCACTTCTCATGTAAACCACCCATGTCTCCCTCAATAAACCACTCTTCTACTTTAGACAAATTAAATCAAAAGACACTGAACATCTCCTAGAAAAAGTTCCATTAGATATTCCCACATGCTCTGACAACCTAATATCATGTTCATTTTGCTACTACAAAGAATTTCTTACAGAGCTTCTCTTTCCCAAAAATAAAAAAACTCAATTTAACTCAGAATATTAGGCCTAACATTTAAAAATCAGCATTAATGAAACCTTTACCAAAACAACAAATTCCCTCTAAAATTTTCAGGCCAATATACAATTTACCCACCCTAGGGAACATATTCAAAAAAATCATTTACATCCAACATTGTAGTGAACAACATAACCTTTTTTCCTTTAAAACATAGCTTCTGGACAGCACAGTGATGGCACTTTGACCTCTAACTGCTTAAATACTATAGATAAAGGATGCCTATCTGTAACTTTCTTCATTGACTTAACAAGAGTCTTTAACCTTGTGAATCGTCCTGGTTGCCCTAATAAATCCAAAATACTAAAGTTATTCAAACTTTTTCCAACAAAATATGTAGAGTTATCGGACTGTCTCTCTCTTTCACTCTCTTCAGCTCCTGTAAGCAAGGGCATCCCGATCAAATGATTAGCAATAGCCTCCCATCAAACAAAGAGATGATTTCTTATTAACTCTATTTTATTATTTTATTTATTTATTTTACATTTGTTGACCGGGCTAGTCTAGCTGGATATATTTCCATTTTCAGTAGAGGCCCGGGGAGAAAAGCTCCACATAAATTTTAACAAAAGGTCAAAAATAGACAATCAAATTGACAAATCATCATAAATGGCGAGACAATAAAAAAATAGAACCCAATTACAGATATACACATAAAAAAATCACACTTCTAAGGATAATAGTATTAGCTGTAATAACATCAAGAACAAGGCATGAAGCAGAGAGCAAAAGTTGATTTATAATAATTTATGGAACTAATCTTAGTACCAAAAGGAGAAAGAGAAACTCTATCGTAGGAGAGGAGGAAGGGAAGCAGTTTAAGAAAAGTGAAGGAAAAGTAAAAAGAATGGAAGAGAGAGATTAACAAAGGGGAAAGAGGAAACAGACAAAAAAACTGTAGGGAAATAGATTGAAGCAGACTCACAAAAAGAGAGAAAGAAAATAAAGTAGTAGGAAAGCTCAGAGCATTAGAAAAGCACAGAAGAGGTAAAAGATTAGTCAGGTTTTGTACAGGAACAGAGCCAGTGGCTTTGGAAGTAATCTTTGATTTTATGTTTAAAGAGAGGTAGAGATGTGGTAAGTGTTATATCACTGGGGAGCAGATTCCAGTTCCTTCCTACAGTATTATTGAATAGAGAGTCACCAGAAGAATTATTAGTCTTTGTAATAGTAGCCATAAGTTTACTGGAAGAGCGAAGGGAGTTTAGGTTGTTATAAGGGATTAAAAGTTTAGAGAGTATAGGGGTATTATTGGGTTGGTATAGAATTTTATGGGCAATAGTGAGTTGAGGGATTAACAGAAGGTTTTGAAGTTCTAGCCAGCCTAGAAGTTTCAGGTTAATACAGTGATGAGTTCTGAAAGGGTTGCCAGTGGCAAACGGGCAATGTTGTTGTAGCAAGTAGCCAGTTTGTTAAGGTTGGCTTTCCTTAGGTTAGTAAAAATTGGTGAGGCGTAAAGAAGAGTTGACAGAAGATGGGAGTGGGCAATCTTGGCTCTGGATGAAGAGGTTAGGAAAGGTTTAATTCTATATAGGCTTCCTATTTTTCTATTGACTATTTTAATGGTGTTGTTGATATGCTGATCAAAGGAGAGGTTATTATCAATTGTTATTCCTAAAAGTTTTGTTGTTAGATCAGGGGCGATGAGAGTGGCATTATTTGAGGAGATGGTGAAGTGCAAAGGAGTGGACTGTGTGCTAGGGGAGAAAAGGAGAAGTTTAGTTTTTTTGGCATTGAGGAGGAGGTTACGTCTGGTGAATCACGTTTCTACTGTGTTGAAGACATTTTGAGTAATAGATGAAAGTACATTAGGAGATGAAGCAGAGCAGATAAGTGTGGAGTCATCTGCATATTGAATGCAGGTTGCTTGTGGGATTGCTGAGTGGAGATCATTGATGAACAGGGAGAAGAGAAGGGGTCCTAGAATGGAGCCTTGAGGTACACCGATGGAAACGAGTGTGAGTGAAGAAATTTGGTTTTCCCACCGAACTGCTTGTTGTCTATTGCTGAGGTAGGATGTAAACCATTTAGTGGCAAGATTATCAAAGGAGAGGGATGTAAGAGTGTTAATTAAAATGGAGTGGTTGACCATATCAAAAGCTTTAGAGAGGTCGATGAAGAGAGCAGAAGAGAGAAGGTTGTCGTTACGGTTCCTATTGATGGTATCTACAAATGATAGGAGAGCAGTGGTAGTACTGTGATGAGGTCTAAAACCGTGCTGACAGTTTGCTATTATGTTGTTTTGAGAGAGATACTGTAAAAGTTGATGGTGAATACATTTTTCCATTATTTTGCTAATGGAGAAAGGAGGGCAATTGGTCTATAGTTTGAGTATTCAATGGAATTCCCACCTTTATGTAATGGGATAATGTGGGAAATTTTCCAGATGTTTGGGATAGTTCCCTCTTGGATTGTCCTGTTTATAAGTATAGATACTGGATAAGCAATTTCTTTGGCAGCTTTTTGAGAAAAAGTGAAGGGAGTTTATCAGCAGAAGGGGTACAAGGCTTCAGTTTGTGAATAAGTCTAGAGATGAAAGAGGTAGGAATAGGTTGTAGTTTAAAGTTATTGGAAGAGTGTCTTTGGTTTATTGGTGGGCAGGAGTTGTTAGTGCTAAGATGTCCAGCTAGAGATAGAATAGTGTCAGTGAAAAAGGAGTTGAAAGCATTTGCAGTGAGGTGGGGAGTGTCTGGGTCAGCATTAAGAGGGGTGGGAGTTTTGGATGTTCCTGGGGAAAGGAGTCTGTTAATAGATGACCAAAACTGTTTGGGATTGTTATGATGAGTTTGTTGAAGTTTGCAGTAGAAGTTTTTTTTGTCAGTAATTATTGCTTTTTTAGTTGAGTTTCTAAGTTGGTGGAAATGAAGAAGATCGTGGGAATTTCTATGGCATCTCCATTTGGCCCAGACTTTATTTCTGGAGAGAATTTGCTTTTTAGTTTCCTTAGAGAGCCATGGGGCAATATTGGGTTTCATTCTGATGGTGCGTTCAGGAGCATGTTTGTCAAGAATGGATAAGAAAGTGGCATTAAAGTAAGATACTGCATTTTCAAGAGGAAGAGATTTTAAAGGGCTCCAGTTGCATTTGCTGAGTTCATTTTGAAATAGGTCTATGTTAAAAGTTTTGTTGAGCGTATTTTTGAATGTTAGGGAGGTTTGGGAAATCAGTCTTTTCTCTAGTGATATAGGTTAAAGAGTGATCACTTATATCATCAGGCAGGGTTCCTACTTTGTAGGCCTGTTTGACTTTGTTTATGAGTATCCAATCTAAAATACTCTCTTTATTGTTAGGCTTGTTGATTCTAGTGGTTGAGGTGATAGTCTGGTTGAAACCATATAGGTTCATATGAGAGGAAGGATTTTCTGCATTGATAGTATTCCAGTCAACATTAATGTCACCTAGAATTATAGTTTCTTGGGGTAAGTAGTAGATACCCAGCTAAGAAAGGGTTCAAGTATAGGTATGTTGTTCCCTGGTGGTAAGTAGATGCAGATAATGTAAAGGGATTTCTTGTTGTTTATTTGGAGTTTTGTTATGATGGTTTCTACTTTACAGTCCAGGGTAGGATAAGCTGGAAGAGTAGAGATATTTAGTTGATTCTTAAAAGAATTGCTACTCCACCACCTTTGCGTTTTGGTCGGTCAAGTCATACTATACTATAGCCTTGGGGTAAGATCTCCGTGTCTTTTGTATGTGGTTTGAGCCAGGTCTCTGAGAGGCAGAGAATGTCAAATGAATGGATATCTAGGAGGCGTGTAATTGAGCTATTTTGTTATTTATACTATGAATGTTAAGGTGTCCTATAAGGAGGAGTCATTAATTTTAGGTATATTAGTTTTGGGAGAGGGATAAGTTGGCCCAGGATTAGGGTGGATGTCTCCATCTTGTAATGTAGAAGGATTTGGTCTGGTTATTAAATGGTTCTTTAGAGATTTGTAGTTTTAGTTTCTTATTGGTATGATGGACATACTTAAGGTGTGAGAGTCTGTGGTATTTAGGTAAGATATAGTTGGGGTTAAAAGTAATGTTGGAGTGTAAAATGGGAGAAGTATGTGTGAGAGTTGAGGTATGTTTGTTGGAGTAGATAGGGTGGACAGAAAGGGGACTTTCAAAAAAGGTAACAAGGTATGCTAAGAACAGGATGGTAAGGAGTAGAACTGTGAGTGTGAGCATAGTAAGGAAAGTGGGAGGCATGATTAAAGGGTAGAAGAGTAGTAGTAAAGGAAGGAACTAAAATAGGATAAGATGGGAGATGGGATGTAAACATATAAGAGAGGGGGGAGTGGAAGAGGGTCAGTAGGAGGTATAAGAGGGTATAAAAGGGTAGTGTAAGAGGATGCAATTAAAATGAAGTAGAAGACAAGTAGAGAGCTGTGAGGTCAGATATAAGGGAGGGAGAGAGGGATAGAAAGAGGTAAGAGGGAAAGGGGTGGTAAGGGGTGTGGTTAACAAAGGAGCGGGAAAAAGCAGGGCTAAGATATTGGAAGTAAGAAGTAGGGGGTGTGTTTAGAGAGGTATAAGAGTAGGACCCCTGGGGGTGGGTGGGAATTGGGGGTAGGGAGGGGAGCGGAGTGAGCCCGCAGGGCGAACGGAGCGGGCATAAACAACTGAAGGAGAAATGGGAAAGGAGACAATCAGTAATGCTGGTAAGTAAGGTAAGAAGGTATATAATGAGATGAAAAGGTAAAGTAGAGACCAGTGTCTCAGGGAAATGATAAAAGTTCGGACAGGTTAAAAGCAGTATTGGATCATACAGTGAATATAGAGGGGGAGCAGGTTTAAGTTAGGAAGGAAAGTATGCAGTTTACAAGGATAGAGCAAATCAGCGAGAATAGGGGACAGACAGAGTGAGGCTAGAATAGAGGTTAGAGGGGATAGGAAGTCAGAGTACTAGTTTAACAGATGAGAATGGCTAGTAGGAGCCAAAGGGGAAACAGCAGAGGAAAAAAAGAAACAGAGGGGAGGAAGCCACCTGTAGGTAGCACAGATAAAAAGAGGGAGAAACAGAGAAAAATAAATAAGACCAAGAAGGGGTGAGAGGGAGGGAGAGAAGTTAATTAAGATGGAGGAGAGTAGAGGATACAAAGGGTGGGAGAGGGGAAGCTAAGAAGGAGAGGTACTGGCTGCTAGAGACTCACGCACAGGCGAACTATAAGACCCTTTTAGGAATACCAGAACAGGAGCCTAATCTACTAACAAGTCTATGTCCATAACCTACTTTCTTTCCTTGGTAGAGAGCACAGTATAGGACGGGTAGTTTCAATCACAGGAGGGTTGTCTTTCCTTGGTAGAGAGCACAGTATAGGACGGGTAGTTTCAATCACAGGAGTGTTGGCCAGGTTCTTCAGGCACCAGGAGGACTTAAAAGAAGACTGGAAACAGTATAGATTGAGCAGGAAACTGTTTGTTATCTGCTGTGTATGGTCAGAAACTTGATGGTTGCTATGGATGTGTCTTTAACATCACTGGTCACTTCAGGTTGTGGCCCAAAATATGGGGTACCTGCATGACTTTACACATTACTTGACCACGGGGAAGACATGCAGACTCCACACAAAAGGCGCTCCAGACGAGAATCGAACAGGAGAACCTCTCGCTGTGAGGCAACACTGCTAACCGCTGAAATTGTTCCTCAGGAGGCCAAAGCCCCTCTCAATGACAGTACAGATCTGGGACAGGGATGTGTCATATGTCTTATCTGCAGCTCCACCTTGACTTTTCACTGGAGTCATGAGCCATGGCTCCAGTACATATCCAGTATCACACGTACAGGAAGATCTGTTTGAAATGTTGATTGTTTTCTATACTGCCCGCAGAAACAACTCCACTAGAGAAATGTCTTGCTGCACAAGCACGAAAACCAAACAAAATAAAAAACTCTATAACAGGAATAATGTACAACTCACTCAACGTTATCAAGTTTTAGTTTAAGTGAAAATAAGTTGACTACTTTTTTTTCTAAAACGTGAGACTACATCTTTAAATAATGTTCTATCCCTAACTCTAAGCTATTTTAACTCTTACAATCAGACAGTTTCGCTCCATTGACTGCTAAACTTACCAAGGAAAATCTCTTCCTGTAAGTTTAGAAGTCAGACTCACTGAAGGCCCATACTACAGATTGCTACAACTAAACTTCAGTGTACTAACCACTAATTCCTGATTCTTGGGCTCAAACTCTAGGAATAACTTTTCTCTTTAAAACCTTAATTCATTCACTAAATCAAAATTCCAACTAAAAGCATTACTTCTCAAAAAGGTAAAATGCAGCTATCTCTCCTCTGGTTATATAACTTAACTCTGGCTATGTTTTCCCACTACAATCCTCCTCACCTTACTTACTGTCATAAATAATAAAATACATTCAGTTGATATCAACAAAAAATCCCTTTAGCTTCAATCCTTTCCTAATATGGTCAATGGATATGCTATCATTTGCTGGTATTGTTCATATGTACTTCTCTGTAATTCAATATCTGTGAATGTTTTGGCCTGTATCTTCTCATGTTTATTGACCTGTTACAATATACCAATGGTGACACCTGTTTATGAATTATTATTTCACTGTATGTACTCCTGAATTTTTATTACATTTTACAATATGCTTGCTTCTTACTCCGTTTCAATAACCTCTCAGGCTGAGGCTGAGATTGCGCAGTTGTAATTAATGCTTTACCCTAGTTAACACAATTAAATAGACAATAACAAGGGTATAAACTATTGGATTAATGCCGTACTATTTTAGGAAACCAGCATTTATTCACTTTTCTCTGGTACTGATTTCCGATAGCTGTGAGTTGCTGCTTCATTTTCACAGATGGCAGAAATAAGGATATCAATGCACACTACAAACTATTGCAGGAGAAAAATGAAGAACATGGCCTTATTTTTTATTTGTTTTTTTTTTATCCATGCTAGTAGGTAAACTTTCTTGAGGCCATTTTTCAATTATATAATTAAAAGGCAAATCTATTTACTAGGCACTAGTAACATGTATTGGAGCAGAATGTCAAAAGGGGGATAATGGTCCAGCTTAAATTAACTAATTTATTTATCTCCATCTGTTAACCAGAACAATTCAACTGAGCTAGAAGGCCTTGCAAGCAACATCAGCTATGGCAAGAAAATGCAGCAACTAAATAGATGCAATTACTCAAGAACTGCATTTGTATTCAGGAGCAAGACAAACTATTGTGTGGTAAAAGTCTATAATGTTCTGCAGAATCATTCTAAAATGAATCCAAGTCAGCTAACCTTGGCTGCATACCTATCATTCCACTCTTATGATTATTTGTGCAGAGAAGTCAATCCTACCTTTCATAATATGCATATTACATCATTCACCCATTCCTTTCTCCTTTCCCAAATGTTAGCCACATTAGCCCACTAGGCCCACATTTTTCTGTTTTTTTGGGGGGGCCCCACAAAAGCAATGCCTAGTTAAGCGACCTGTTCATACTCTGAACTTAACTCCTTTGTTAACTAAATCTAATGACACTCATGCCATTTAGTATTTTTCAAGTGTTATAACTAAAACTCTAGAGCGACATAGCACAGCTGCTTGTCATCAAAGGAAAAAGTACTTCATATTAACCAGATGCCCTGGGTAATATTAGAAGCCCAGGCAGATCCCTTCTGGTCATATGACACTGGTAACTGTCAAAGTATGAACATCAGCTAAACAGACCAAGTGTAAACAGCTCCCTTCTGGATGAGAGAGACTTGTAATGATCAAAGTATGAACATCAGCTGAACAGACCAAATGTCAAAACTCTCTTTAGTTGAGAAATGCAATTTTTCATGGAGGGCTTCACCATCTAAACCTGCAAAGTAACGGTTGCATCACTCCCATGTTTTGGCTACTTATATATCCCAACTCCAAGCGCACCACAGACAAAGAGGAATATTCTGAGGTACTGAAACCTTGAGCTTGCTGTATATTTAATTTGTTCACATTGGCAATCTCACTATTTCAAATATTATGGTTGTGGCCCTTGAAACTTCAAGAGGAACCCGGCTCAGACACCTGAGGAGCTGGAGAGAGGAGGAAGAGGAGTGATGAGGAAAAGCCTACTCATCTCTGTCAGGATAAGGTTGAGTTCCTTATGCCCAGAGTGCAAACTCTGTTCTGAAATCCCCAGTGCAGACCAGAAATCACACAGAGTTCCATATTTGGAAGGGAAGCAGAGCTTTCTGAGGGGCTTACCATTTTTAGAAGAGTAAGGTACACCTTCACTAAGGCCCACTGCAAGATGGCCACTTTAGCATCTAAATGCACCGAGTGGACAAAAATGGCAGATGCATAGCCAAAAGTCACCTGCTGGTTACCTAAATGACACCATTTCATTATCTAGCTCCTGCAGGGATAAGGAATGAATGAGATGGGGCTTGATAGCTGGCCAGATGGTTACAATGTTTCCAGTTAACATAAATAAATGTTCTTATACTCCTTGTTATACTCTTCATGTTAGTCCATTGCTTCTCGGCCTCTCTGCCAACTGTGTTGCAGAACATGCAGAATTCAAGCAGTGTTGTGAAATCTTTAACCACACTATACATAAGCACATATGTCAAATTATAAGTGTTCTTTTTAACTTGAACAAAAGCCTGTTGATGTGTGCAGAATTTAATGCACATATGGTGCATTACAACACTTTACTTTTGCTTGCTGTTGATACTGAACTCAGTATTTATCTGTGTAACACACCTGTACTTCAGCCATTGCCTGTGTAACACACCTGTACTTCAGCCATTGCCTGTGTAACACACCTGTACTTCAGCCATTGCCTGTGTAACACACCTGCATTTCAGTCATTGCCTGTGTAACACACCTGTACTTCAGCCATAAAATTCGTCCTCCCACTCAAAGAGAACCAAGGCCAGAAGCTACAGTCCCAAGGGTAGCACTCCTCATGGGCTAACCACTTGTGAGATCTGTTTGACAGCATGACTTTTGTATACAGAGCTAAAATTACCGAGATATAATATTTACAAAAAGGGCAGTACAATTAAAAGTACAATTAAAAGCACTGTTGTAGTGAATTGTACTTTTAAAAAAAAATATGGAATATTTCCGATCTTCGTCACAAAGTAATGAGACAAAATATTTCCTCAATTAGTGTTAGTGTTAGTATTAGTTTTAGTGTTAGTATTAGTACTGGTATTGGTATTAGCATTAGTATCAACATTTGCATTAGCGTATTAGTATTAGCTTCAGTATTAACATTAGCATTAGGAATAGTATTAGTATTCATGTTAGTTTTAGTATCAGTATTATGTTTAGTATTACCATTACTATTTTGTTAGTATTAGCTTTAGTGTTAGTTTTAATGGTCAACCCAAAAAGTAATTTGTGTTGACTTTAAACCAAGCCATATTCTTAAACAGCATGAACACTATTCTATTTTAGATAAATAGCATATTCTTGGTAAAGGTGCTAAGCTAGAAGACATAACTATTCCTTAAAATGATGTAGCACTAAGTAAAAGTACCAATGATTGTTGGTTTGCTAGTTAAAACTAACCACCATGAAGATTCAAATAGATTAGATTCATTGTGCAGACAATATAAATGACTAGATGCCTATCAATATTTATGTCACTTTGTTTTGGTTTAATAGTCTACAAAGCATTATTAGGGATCATTTATCTGTAGAGACCAGCAGAAAAATTTCAACAGTATGTAGACAAATAATATCAAACAAGTTCTGGCAGATGAAAACAATTTGATATAAACATTTGCTAGCCAAAAATTAAATCTATCTAGATTATGCTTGAAGCTCTCCTGCTAATTGATGATGCTAATATAGACTTTAAAATTACCCTTATCCAAATGACTATTACGTACACTGCAGCTAAGAAAAACATAAGTTGATCCAGTGTTCTGCACTGCCTTAACATTATAACAGAAGCATGGCAAGTGATACATACATTTTTAAGCCATATTCAGTGCAAAACTGAGTACAAGAACATTAATTTCCAGGGCTTTTATACACATCCTTCACCGTAACTAAAGTGAGAGATTTTACTGGAGAAACCTCATTAATCTAATACACTTATTACCAATTCCTTTGCATTACTGAAAACACTCAAAATTTAACCAAACCACTTTAAGCTGGCATTGGAAGCCTCAAAAGTATTAATGATTTTACCTTATTTACTATTTACAGATGTACTCCTAAGATAAGGGCATGCAAAGCTAATTGATAAGCTGAGTGTTTCAGGGCATAAGTAGAACTTCACTTAAGTTATACTAATAAGCCAAAGGGATGAATAAAAAATGCTTAGAGTAAGTGGGACTCGACTTGCCAAGGTGAATGTATTATTAACACTTGTGCATATTATGTAATGCAGGGATTTAGAATATTTCTATCAGCAAATCAAAGTTATTCATTCAGCCTCCCAGCTGGAATTTTTTTTCCTTATAACATCCCTCCAAGAAGGCTCAGTACCACAAGAGCATTGTTGCCCTGTACAACCTCAGTATTCCAATGATCCTACTTGTGTGGAAAGAATAATTAACTGACAGTATGGAAATCCAAAGCTATTTGCTAAATTATACCTATTTGTGCAGGACATTTATTTTATGCCATCTTCAATCTTACATTCAGTTTTTCAAGTGTCTCATTGCTAGAGTCTGAAGATAAATTATATAAGACCAATTTTTTTATTGTTTCACTATTCAAACATGCATAATACTTGCATCTCTGTGGGATTTCTTTTTTTTTTATAAAGGAGATACAGCATTGTCAGACTTTTAATTATAACCATCAGACAGAGTTTGTTATCTCCTACTTGTTTCAACTTCACTAAACCTTTCAAATTTTCTTGTTTACATAATTAACACAGAACCTTGACTTGCATCAGAGATCATTCCAAAACCGACAGTTGTTACATTAATTTTAAAGAACTAAGTATTCAGTTAATTTTCAATAAAATGTTGAATACTGCCAGAGTCATTACAGAAATTAAGTATCACATTACAACTGCAAAGCCTTATAAGGTCGCCATTTGAAATGTTAGGACTCACTAGAGTGAGTTCTGAAACAAGGGGACTGAATTGCCAAAATAACAGATTTACATATATTAACTCTGAGTTGCCATTTCTTGAAATATTCCCTTTTCTCCAAGGTATGGTGATTTTGGAATTTGTATGTTTAAATTTGGGTGAGGGGGGGTTAGGGTGCGGGGGTGCTTGTCCACTTGCAAAAAGAAGTTTTTAGGAGAAGAAGGATTTTCAAGATCCGTTCTTCTCTGGAGTTTTGACCTTTTTTTGCCTTTTCAGCACTCGGCATTTCAAGTGCTGACATTTAAGTAGGGATCCACGTATAATCTAGTTATAATTTTGTTAGGTAGCGCATAAATACAGATACTCTGTGACTATGTATGTGGTAAAAATAATGAAACTAAATGTGTTTCACCTGTAGTCTTACAGTCAATTGTTTGGTGTAAGATTGCTTGTATTATAGTTGCAATATCAAAATAATTTTAGGTTGCAGCTATTGATGGGTTGCTGCTCCTTCCATATAAGAGCAATATTCTGAAGCACAAAGTGTACTGTGTTTCAAATACAGTGAACTTGCGTCTTCTCAGGGAAAGAATAAGATGGGGCTTCTTACTTCCTGTCACTGATTATCTTGATCTGTAGTACAATAACCTCAGAGCGAGAACTATAAAGTAAGGGACAGTGCCAAAAAACCTCAGCTTTGGCCGGCTAAGAACTTGCTATATTCAACTGGACGTATAAGAGAATTTAAGTACCTTTATCTGCTCTTTTTTTTTCAAAAAAATACAGTATTTAAATTGATTTTAACTGTGTGGAAGGAATATTAGCTGAACTGGAAGTTAGTCAGTGTTTGCTGAATTTTGTTATTTGCTAGTAATTACAGGTGTGGGGGTAGTCACATTCTTTGATTTCCCATCCTTGCCTATTTAAGTGGTACAGTGTGAAATATTTTCTGCTTAAAAACCTCAGCTTTGGCCGGCTAAGAACTTGCTATATTCAACTGGGCATATAAGAGAATTTAAGTACCTTTATCTGCTCTTTTTTTTCAAAAAAATACAGCATTTAAATTGATTTTAACTGTGTGGAAGGAATATTAGCTGAACTGGAAGTTAGTCAGTGTTTGCTGAATTTTATTATTTGCTAGTAATTACAGGTGTGGGGGTAGTCACATTCTTTGATTTCCTGTCCTTGCCTATTTAAGTAGTACAGTGTGAAATATTTTCTGCTTAAAAACCTCAGCTTTGGCCGGCTAAGAACTTGCTATATTCAACTGGACGTATAAGAGAATTAAAGTACCTTTATCTGCTCTTTTTTTTTTCAAAAAAATACAGTATTTAAATTGATTTTAACTGTGTGGAAGGAATATTAGCTGAACTGGAAGTTAGTCAGTGTTTGCTGAATTTTGTTATTTGCTAGTAGTTACAGGTGTGAGGGTAGTCACATTCTTTGATTTCCTGTCCTTGCCTATTTAAGTGGTACAGTGTGAAATATTTTCTGCTTAAAAACTTCAGCTTTGGCCGGCTAAGAACTTGCTATATTCAACTGGACGTATAAGAGAATTAAAGTACCTTTATCTGCTCTTTTTTTTCAAAACATACAGTATTTAAATTGATTTTAACTGTGTGGAAGGAATATTAGCTGAACTGGAAGTTAGTCAGTGTTTGCTGAATTTTGTTATTTGCTAGTAATTACAGGTGTGGGGGTAGTCACATTCTTTGATTTCCTGTCCTTGCCTATTTAAGTGGTACAGTGTGAAATATTTTCTGCTTAAAAACCTCAGCTTTGGCCGGCTAAGAACTTGCTATATTCAACTGGACGTATAAGAGAATTTAAGTACCTTTATCTGCTCTTTTTTTCAAAAAAATACAGTATTTAAATTGATTTTAACTGTGTGGAAGGAATATTAAGTGAACTGGAAGTTTTCACTCTGCTCTTCAGTTAGTCCCACCCACCCTCCCTGTTTTTGTTTTGGTGTTAATCTTAGTGGCCTCCCTGTTTTTGTTTTGGTGTTAATCTTAGTGGCCTTGCAACTGCCCGCCCCTCTTGTAAATTTGTGTTTGGATACTCCTTCTGGGCCCATCTCATTTGCTCACTCAACTGAGTGCAGTGAGATCATATTCTGATTTCAGGCACTCCTACTGTGTACAAAGAGAGCATCTGGGAAACAGAAAAAAAAATTAAGCTTGTTTCCTGCCTTTCCTGTTAAGTGGTATAGACTATTTGCAGGCTTCTGAGCCCCCAAGCCCTTCTGTGTTGGAGGGAAGCCTTCTAGCTTAGTTTTTTTTTTCTTAAAACTAGCCAGTTTTCTAGTTTCAGCACTCAAATCTGTTTATTTGATCTCAGCACTTGTTCAGAAAAAAAAAAATTAATCTGCTTTTACTGTACCTGTGTTTCTACCTACTTTTTTTACTTTTGCATCATCTTAAAAGTACTCAATTGTATTTATTACAGCTTGGTGTAACTCATTCTAAGCCTTTTGGTTTAAACACTTGGGCTTCGGACCAGTTGTTTTGCACTGAGAGGGTTTGTGGTCTGCACTGTAGTGGCAGAACAGGTAGCTTACATTCTTCTAGGTTGGGAACTGCTGATTGAGGGCTCAGTGTCTGTTATTCTAAAAGTGTATTAATTCTGGTTTAAGCACTTGGGCTTTCAGGCCAGTTATTTTACATTAAGAGGGTTCGTGGTCTGCACTCTTGTGGGAGGAGAGGCTGGACTCTGCACTTCTGAGCTGGGAATTTCTGGTTGAAGGCTTATAGTGCATGCATATCTGAACTGCTTCTTACTGAAGTTGGTGCGCCTTGTTTGCTGTGGCATAGACTGCATTCGGGCCTGCTGGATCTAGCTTTGTTTGTGTAACTTGAGCACTAATCCAGGCATTCTCTAAAGTATTCAATTGTATTTATTACTGCTTGGTAGTAACTTGATTAAAGTGTAGCTATCATTCTAAGTCTTTTGGATTAAGCACTTGGGCTTCAGACCAGTTGTTTTACATTAGGAAGGTTTGTGGCATGCACTGTGGTAGCAGAACAGGTAGCTTTCATCCTTCTAAGTTGGGAACTGCTGATTGAGAGCCCAGTGTCTGTTATTCTTAAAGTGTATTAGTTCTGGTTTAAGCACTTGGGCTACAGGCCAGTTATTTTACATTAAGAAGGTTTGTGGTCTGCACTCTTGTGGGAGAAGAGGCTGGACTCTGCCCTTCTGAGCTGGGAATTTCTGGTTAAAGGTTTATATTGCCTGAATATTTGAACTGTATCTTACTGAAATTGGTACACCTTGTTTGCTGTAGCATAGACTAGATCCAGGCCTGCTGAATCTAGCTTTGTTTATATGCTTGTTGTTTGTTTGCTTGTTATTTCCCTGGAACGCTAATTCCACCTAATAAGCGGCTTCTCAATGCTTCTGTGGATCACTAGTGATATCTGCATTGCTTACTGTACTTATTTCCTTGTTTCACTTGAAAGAAAGTTACTGTTTGTCGTTTTGCATTTAAGTTACCTGTAACACATTGCACTTAAGTTACCTGGCACTTGCTCACTAAAACAATTATATAAGTCAGCACTAAAAATTAAAAGCACTACACCCTCAATCCCCACTGGCCCTGGTTTTCAATTATTAAGGAATTCCCAATATTATTCTAGCATGTCCAAAGGTCAGTTGTCAATCTCCTCTCCGGTCCAGCTGGTGAATCTGGGAATCTTGAGGCAATGTTACAACTGCCTCATGTACACAGACAACCCTCTCCTCCTCCCAACAAATTCCAACACATGTGAGAGATGCAACCATATAGCCAAACTGGAGGCTAAGCTCTATCAACTCAGTACTGGCATAACCAGTCAGGAGGAGAAGGAAACCACACTCACTACAATTCCAGTCTCACATAGACCTAACACGACAGCAAACCAAACACATAATCACACAAAAACATACTCGGCGGCTCTAAATAAAGATCTGCCGAAGCAGCAGAGACCTCCAAAGCAGACACCCAAGCAGCCGCTACCCCAAAACAAAACACGTGCAACACATATCTCACAAAACCAGTGTGCCAAACAGTCACAGCCCTTAAGACTAAACAACACACCTGATACACTTGTAATGGGTGACTCTATCGTCAGGCACACTGACGTCCCGCTCACCAGGCTGAACAAGGAGAGGGTCACAGTGAGCAGCCTGTCAGGCGCTAGGATCCACCACATAACACAAGCACTCAGGTCACTCCAAGGCAAGTACAAATATGACTCAGTCATTGTCCATGCTGGTGTGAATGACCTGAGACGTACCTCCCTGGACTACATGAAAAGAGACATAAAGGAGCTCTCTGAGCATGTAGCCCAGGCCGGTATGACCCTGACCTTGAGTAGCATCTTACCCTCACCAAGAATGATGCCACAATATGAAGACAAGATGATCAATTTCAACAATTGGCTTAAGTACTGGTGTCATTCAAAGGGGATCCAATGCCTGTCAGCTTGGGATGATATGCTCGACAAGCCACGATGCTTCGCTAGGGATGGCATGCACCTGTCAACCCTGGGCTTTCGGATATTGGCAAAGGCTCTTGCTACCCCCATAGTGCCTTTTTTAGGCAAGGCTCAAAAGACAAACCCACCTCCATAGGTATCACAAGGGATAAGAAACTAAGAGTAATGCTACTCAACGCCAGAAGTCTAAATCTCAAGATGCACGCACTGGAAACTCTCCTTAGCATGGAGAACATCGATATCTGTGCAGTAAAAGAAACCTGGTTCAGGGCTCCCGAGAGCACCCCAGCACTACCAGGTTATACCTCATACCATGCTTTTTGGCCCCAAAACTTGGACCGAACCACAAACGGAGGGGGAGTATCGATATTCCTCAAAGATACCTACACCTTCAGGTTGGTGGCAAAGCACAAAGCATCAGAGACTATCCATGTGCAACTAACAGTGGGTAAAACTGCCTTCCAGTTTATAGCCTGCTACAGACCACCCTCCCAAACCCAGGAACCCCACTCGGCCTTCCTGAGAACACTGGAAAATATGAAGGTCTCTCCAAACACCATTATATTGGGCAACTTCAACTACCCAAACATAGACTGGGAGCATTACTCTAGCTCCAACACCCTAGCCCAAAGGTTCCTAGAATTTATAAACTCAAATGCTATAGAACAACTTGTTACCACTCCCACAAGAGGGGAAAACATACTGGACCTGATCATCACCAACATGGGGACTGTATGCTCCAGACCAGAAGTGTATCCCTCACTGGTAAGATCAGACCATAAACTAATCTCATTGGATACTCACATCCCGACCCCACCCCCTGCCCAGAAAACCACAGTGAAAAACTTCTCTAAAGCAAATTTCACACTCCTCAAAACTGAGGTGGAATCCTTCAAAGCCCCCGGGCCTGTGGAAAATACGGCCCAGATCGCAGAATCCTTTATAAACGCATTCTATGAACACCTTCAGGAATGCATGGATCATGCGATCCCAAATAAAACCAAGACCCAATCCTCCAAAGGCAGACGTCCTGTCTGGTGGACCCCAGCCATAAACAAACTATACAATAGAAGGAGGAAGCTACTAAATGATAGAGCAAAATCCCAAAAAGGGAAGGCATCACTGATCAGTATTAGCAAAAAACTACGGGCACACATAAACTTGTCTAAGGCCAGCTTCGAGAGAAAAATTGCACAGGACACTAAGGATAATCACAAGGCTTTCTTTAGTTATGTTAGGAACCTGGGTGGTAATTCCCAGATATGCTCAGAATTAGTCCAAAATGACAAAAATACACCGAACCCACAGACATTGCCAACATCCTAGCTGACAGGTTCAGCGCAAACTCCCCCCCCCTCCCCACCAAAAGGGCAAATATCTATCCCAGCAGAGTGCTGCCCCCCTGACATCTCATATGCTCAGGTAAGAGCCGCCCTCTCCAAAGCAAAAACACAGCATCAATGGGACCAGATGGTGTCCCGGGCTGCGTCCTACATGAACTCCAAGAAGAGCTAAACCCAAACATAAAACTACTGTTCAATCTCAGCCTTGCTACAGGATATGTGCCCAAAGAGTGGCGTACAGCAACAGTGGTCCCTCTCCATATAGGTGGTGCCTCAACGGATCCTGGAAACTATCGCCCCATAAGCCTGACTAGCTTGGTCTGCAAAGCTATGGAAAGGATCATCATGGACCTCATAAATACAGATATTGGGGACCTACAAACACTGGATCCTACCCAGTTCAGCTTTGTTAAGGGCAGATCCTGCCTCTTAAACCTGGTTGATTTCTTTGAAACAGTCACCAAGGCCATTGACGAGGGGAAGGTAGTCCACACAGCCTACCTGGACCTCGCAAAAGCCTTCGATACAATACCCCACTCGGGCATTATAGATAAGCTCACCAGCTTAAATATAAACCCCTATGTCACTAGATCGATTGCAAACTGGCTCAAGGACAGAACCCACAAGGTTAGAATTGCTGGAGCGATGTCAGACTCCAAACCAGTTATAAGTGGTGTCCCACAAGGCTCAGTCCTGGGACCTCTCTTGTTCGGTATATATTTCTCGGAGGTACAGGCCAACACGGAAGGACTGTGGCTGACCAAGTTCGCAGATGACTGCAAACTGGGTGTCATAATCGACTCTCCAGCCGACACAAGCATCCTCCAAAAGGACCTCATAAAAACAGACAACTGGTGCCAGAGCCATGGCCTCAAGCTAAATGCCAAAAAGTGTATAGTCATCCCCTTTGGCAAAAACAAAGTGCCCACAAATTACCACATAGGTGGTAATCCATTAAGTACAGAAGAAGTAATTAAGGACCTGGGGACCCAAGTTGATAGCAATCTCTCATTTGACAACCACGTGGCCAAAGTGGTTAGAAAAACATTTTATATAGCCCACCTAATCATGAAGGGATTCACATCTAGATCAGGGGAGGTCATCGTGCCTCTTTACTCATCCCTCATCAGGCCCATAATTGAGTACAATGCCCCTTTTGGGATGTACCTTACCAGACACCTGCAGCAACTGGAAAGACCCCAAAAGTACCTCACCAAGACGATCAAAGGGCTCAAACAGATGCCATATGCTGCCCGGTTAAAGAAACTCCAGCTCTACTCAGTGGCATACCGCCTGTTCAGAGGCGATCTGTGCCTGACGTATAAAGCCATGTACAACCCGGAATTAATGGACATGCTGCACCTCAGAAAATCCAAATCCCATCGAGCTACGTGCTCGAGAGACTTGAACCTCAGCACTGAAATAAATAGGACATGCTGGAGGGACAGATTCATAACCCAGAGGCTCCCTTCACTCTGGAATGAAATCCCAGTCCAGGTTAGGCAGAGTCCCTCATTGACTCTCTTCAAGAGGAATCTTGATGAGTGGATGGGAGATCGTAGGTTTACCCCGGGTATCACTTCTGTGTCACTGTATAAATCCAGGTTATACTCAACTGAGTTCAACAATTTTCTGACCAAACTTACGGAATTTGTATTGTGTAAGAACATCTTTTATTATCATGGCAAAGCCTATTGGCAAATTAATGGAACAGCAATGGGGGCCTCGTTTGCCCCCATATATGCGGATCTTTTTATGGGCTACTTTGAGGCCACTTACATATATGATATCCAACACAATACATTTCTTCCGTATTTGAATATTTGGAGGAGATATCTGGACAATTGTTGGATGGTGTGGCGTAGTAACAAGGAACAATTATCTAATTTTGTTAACTATCTCAATGATAATTCCTTTGGGATCAAATTTACAGCTAATATTGAACATGCATGTATCGTGTTTTTGGATGTTTTGGTTACCAGACTTGATGATAACACCTTAGCTACGTCTGTCCATAGAAAATTTCCCCAGTATAACACTTTGTTACATGCTGATAGCTGTCATCCACGCCACATCATCCAGAACATTCCCAAATCTCAATTTATGAGAATGAAAAGGATATGCTCTTCCTCTGAGGATTGTTCTCTTTTTTGTGGTGATTTATCTAACAGATTTGTTGATCGTGGATACAATATATACAATATTTCCAAATCTAAGAATACCATCAATAATTTATCACGCTCGGAATTGTTGCAATATAAATCCAAGAATAGGGTTCAATCTGGTTCACAGAATAATTCTGTTTTGAGGTTGGTAACTACATATGGGGCAAACACCAATCGTTTTTTTGATATAGTCAATCAACATTGGGACATATTACGGTCACATGAGATTTTGAACAAAATATTGCCTCAGCAATGCTCTTTTTCCTACCGTAGAGGTAGGAACTTAAACTCTTTCTTTACTCATTATAAGAGATATACTCCACACATTTCCTTACAAACCACCTTAGGGGGGGAGATACTAAAAGGCAGTTTTCCATGTGGCCATTGTTCTTTTTGCAAATATATGATCAAAACTAGTGAATTTTCCAGCAAAAACACATCCCAGGTTTTTGATATTAGGATATTTGCGAATTGTAGCTCTGATTGGGCCATATATTTGGCTACTTGTAATTGTTCTGCATTTTACATTGGACAGACGTCTAGGTCCGTTAAACTCAGAATATGTGAACATATGAGTGCCATCAGGAATAGACGTACTACTAATGCTTTATATAAACACACCCTGGAACACCCCTCGGCTACTTTTACATTTGTGATTATAGACAGAATAATTTTACATCGTAAATTTAAAGCAGGATGGCATCAAAAACTTAATGATATGGAGAATAAATGGATCATTAGGTTAGGGGGTGTTTTTAGACCTGGATTAAACACACTAGAACCATCATATTGAGATTTATATCTTTATCTCACTTATGTTCTTCTTTAGAATATTTTTGTAATCATACCAATGACAGATTAAATTGTCTATTTTTGGTTCTTATAATTGCTGGCATCTATCATTTTCAATAAATAATATATGCCAGATATTGTATTTATATTATATTTAGACTTGTATTGTCCTATTTTTTTCATTGGTTTGCATTATATGCACATATTAACTAAATATATACATATAATCATTTATATATTTGTTTATATATTCCAATAATGCAATAAGTTTGTGGGATATATATATATATGTTTTTGTGTGATATATGCACTGGGTTACAAAGTTTTCCGTATGGGAATCTATATGCGTTTGATCCATCTTATTTTGTTATATATTTTAATATATGGGGTATATCCCTTTAACAGATGTACTATAAATATGACCTAATATGGTGGAGGTTCTTTTTCTTATCGGATATTTTTGGCATTGAGAAAGGCTAGCATTAGCCAAAACCGGTTTGCATTAGCACTGGTTGTTACCACTGCTATTATGGTTAATGGAACTATGTTGAATAAACAATAATTATTCTTTTACAATCCTGTATGTGCTGGTCCGTTTTTGGTTGATTGACTACATTTTTTCGGGACCATGCACGCTGGTCCCACGTGCGTGATGCCTTGCTTGGTTTGGTTGCAGTCGCAACTGTTAGACAGAGGCACAGTATACTAACCTCGAAAAAGGGCATAGCAAAATAAATTTAAAATGGGTGGGAAAGCCAAACACATTCTGGCTAGGCTTATAAATGCCCTAGGGCAGATAGCCTAGTATGAAGCTATGAACCTATGAACCTATGGAGACCCTCATATGGGTGGGTCACTGCAGCTTGTCCCCTACAAAAATAATTCTACAATTCTGTTATGGTTTCTTTGTCTATAACTGTGCAAGCATGAGTACCTAAGTCTGCAGCATATGTGTACACAGGATATCACTTGCAAGCAATATTTACTGAAAAATTGTGATTTGAGCCCAGTAGTTTTAATGACTTAAGATGGTCCCTTAAGTGCACAACATTAAAGTCTTGGAAGGAAATAGTTACATCTGTGATTTGAGGAATCCAAGAGTGCAAAACAAAAAGACCAGGACAAAGCCCAAAAATATATAGATAAGTAAAAATAGACGTCCACCAAAGCTGAGTGTAGAATCCAATTTAATTAAGAAATAAAAACTGGTAAGCACTTTCGGTCTGAAGAAGCGGCTTTGCCACAAAAGCTCTTGCCATTTTTTATTTCTTAATTAAATTGAATTCTCCACTCAACCTTGGCGGACATCTGTTTTTACTTATCTATATCTGTGATTTACTTCCTCCTGGTCTAAACCTTTGACAGATCCCTTGGACTTTGCTTTCAGGATTATATCAGGTCTGTCTGTGATAAATATTACCCTAATTCCCACTCCTTCAAGGAACTATTCCTATATTTAAAAGCTAATGTGGAGCGACATTTCCCATGGTATATCTCTCAAGATGCATTGATGTAATAAGGTTTGCAAATAACTTTGTAAAGATGTTTCTTTGTTTTGTCAGTTTCTCTGTTTGCATTCTATATGCAGAGCCATGACTAGGGAGGGGTTGCTGTCATGGGTGCAGACCATGAGCAGGTGCCAGTGATAAGGAAGTGTAGCAGCAATATTTTTAAATGAATGGCAATAGTACATTTATGGCATAGCCGAAGCACTGAAGTGCTTAATGTTAACTGATTTTGTGGTAGTAACTGTAGCAAGCTGCTTGTTATAGTTTTAACAAGTAGTTTGCTGCAGTTAATGGAGTTTTTTTTCTCTTCAACTTTTTGAGTGGTTGCTAGTTTGAGAATATGCACAGAACATCAGAAGACATAGCCATGGTTCCACATTTAAGCATCTACAGTATAATTTGTTTTTGTTTTACATAGTAATGACTAGCCATACCTAAAGTAAATATGTATCAGGCTTTTTGTTAAGATGAATGAATCAAAGAATAACTAGAATGTCATTGCTCCACCCCAGACTAAGAACTCTCTACTCCCTTTAGACAACCTTTCTTCATATTAACAGTATTGTCCTGGGCTTCACAGCTGATTAATGTAATATTACTATTAACTTATTCAAATGGGAACTCACCTAACATGTAAAAAGTATATAAATATAACTCAAAGTTTCTTTTTCTACACTCCTTGTATGTTGTGTTCTTTAATGCCAGACATATCTCTGTTTGTATATATTGTTACTATCAATCGATGTAAGCTTTACATATCTTGCCTACTTACAATGTCTAATACATTACCACTTGTATTTTCATTTTCTTTAATTATCTGTTGTTTGGATTTCTCTCTGTGTGGTGCTTTTCTCCCCGGGCCTCCACTGAAAAAGGACTTGCTGTCCAGTCGGACTATCCCACTAAACAAATGTAAAATAAAATAATAAATAGAATTTCCACAAATGGTAAAAATCAAAGAAAGAGTGGAATTACTGTAATTGTGGGAATATGCAGTTTTAGCCTGTGTACAGTAATATAGACCGGTGTGATATTCTGCATTCAGGAGAAAATGTATGTGAAACACCTTTATTTTTTAGAGAATTTATCATCATCAACATCAATGCCCCTTTTCCCCATTTTTTTCCTACATGGGGTCATGGTGTTGTGTTAACTGTCGCCATCTCTCTTGAGTCAGTCAATGCCACAGTCCTGCCTTCTTCAGCAGTCATGTCTGACTGTTGCAGATCTTCTCTCACATAATCCATCCACTTCTTTGCTGGACTCCCTTATTTCCGCTTACCTTCTTCCTGTCTGTCCCAAATATTGTTCAGCCGATTGTCTTTAGCTTTTCTACACATGGCACCAAACCACCATCATCTGTTCTCTTTGATCCTTTCTGCAACTGGAGCTGCTTTGGCTTCTGCTCTTATGTCTTCTTTCTTCATCTGTCCCACAGAGTGCATGTTATCATGCTTCTCAGGCACTTCATTTCTATCACCTCTAACCTCTTCATCTGTTCTGCCTTTATTGTCCAGGTTTCTATACCATTCAGTTGTTCTAGTCACACCACTGTTTTGTTCACCTTACTTTTTAGCTGTTTTGTCATTCTTGTGTCATATACTATACCTGTCACTCTATGTCAGTTGGCTGCAGTCCCTCTGATTCTAGCCTTGACCTCTTCATTCAGGCTTCCCTTTTCCTCAACCACCCCTCCCATATACTTGAAGCTGTTAACTTGTTCCACTATCTTCCCATCTATCTCAGTCCTCAGCTTCCTCTAATTCCCCCCAGTTTTCTGCCATTACTACATTCTTATCTACATGTAGCTTCATCCCATGTGACTCCAGTTTTGCATTCCATTCCATTATCCTTTGCTGAAGTTCATGCTCAGAATCTGCCTGTAATGCAACATCATCTGCATACAGCAACTTTGTTCATCTGTCTCCTCTGACCTGTTTGCTAATGTAGTCCATCACCAGTATGAACAGCAGTGGGCTCAGAGCTAAACCCTGGTGCGCACCACTCCTACTGGGAACCCCTCTGTAAGGCCAAACAGTGTTCGTACTTGAGTCATTGTTGGGTCCTTGTACATAGCCTGCACTAATTCTACCAATGTTTATGGGACTTTGAACCACCACAGTACTGCCCAAATGAACTTTCTTGTGACCTTGGCATATTCTTTCTTCAAGTCTAGGAATGCCCAGTTACACTCTTTCTTAATCTCTGGCTTCTTCTCAACAATCTGCATCATTGCAAACAGTGGGTCAGTTGTGCTGCATCGCAATCTGAATTTGAACTGTTCATCTCCCATCTTACTTTCTACTACTCTGCATATCCATTTATCAAGCAACCTCTCCAGAACTTTTATGCAATGTATTAGGATTTTAATTTTAGAGAAAAGCAACATAATTTTATGATTTCTTGATAAAGAAAGGTTTATGAATATGTTTATAAGGACGTGTCTGCATTTTCTCAGAGTCATTATGTTTTGGTCTCATATATATATATATATATATATATATATATATATATATATGTATATATATAGATATATATAGATATATATATATATATATATATATATATATGTATATATATAGATATATATATATATATATATATATATATATATATACACACACACACACACACACACACACACACACACACACACTCACACACACACACATATTATATATATATATATTCACGTCTGTAAGCATGATGCTTCTCGTCTCATTGCATTTTCATCAAGTCACGAATGATTAAAAGAATACACTGAAACCACTTTTCATTGAATCACATTTCAGAAGCATTCACCTATAGAGAATTATCCTCCCATGATGGGGCTTTGCCTCCATGCCCCTACTTGAATATAACAGCTTCATATACTTACTTAAATTTACAGTTGTGGAGAAAAGAGAAAACAGCACACTCACAGTGAGTTACTATGGGTGTACAAACACAGCCATCTAGAGATGGGGCTACAAACACAGACATCTAGAGATGGCGCTACAGCATGACGGTGAACGTTAATAGTCTACAAATACTGTACTAAACTAATTTGTCTTGTAATTCTACGTTTCTAAGATCCTAACTTCACTAGCAGTGATTCTGTATAAGATCCTAAATCTAACGAGCAGTGATTTTCTATAGTCTACTACACTTTTCTATGAACTGTGATCCAAAAAAAACAAGTGTCAATAAAATGTGTTTTCAATCAGAATTTTTAGTCATTTGTGATTCAATGAAAAGACGATTCAGTTAACTGTCTAGTAACCATATATCTATTTATACGGATTCACTTCAGAATCTCAAAATATCGAAAACATCGAATGTCATATGATCGAGACCATATGATCAATGTTTCAGAATATTGAAATCCCGAAATACATCCAAAAAACCCCCCAACAATTTAAACATTTCTGAAGGGGGTAAGACCCCTGAATCCCCCACCCCCTGCTACTTAAATATACCAAATCTGAGATCTCACTACAACGAGGAAAAGGGAAATTTCCCATTCCATGCTGTATGCAGATCTCTGTTCAGAATTTAAAAATTCTGAATCTTCAGTCATATGGTCTCATCCATATGAATTTCGAGATTTCAGGATTTTGATATTCTGAAGGGAACCCATTTATACATACAGTTATACACACACATGCGCACTCCTGCCTACACACAAATACATAAATGCCTACATACATACAGATATATGTATTTCCTATGAGGGTTTGTTCATTTCTTTGTAAAATATTTAATACTTGCCACCATTAAGTGGAATATATATATTAGTATTAGATTTTTTTCATTATCTGGTTATTTCAGAACATATCTAGATTCTCCACTTATATTATTCCAGTAAGTCCAAACAAGAGCAAAACTGTGGCAGCTAATGAATTAAAAAAGGGGGAGTGAGGCAGTAGGCTGCACATTAATGGACTTAAAGTTCAAAGACTTTTTCGCTGGGATCAAACAAAAGCTGGTGCAATTTTCTTTCAACAGCCTATTTTAGTACCCATCCATTTTAACCACTTTATTGACTATGTACATCTTTGATGTCCTGTTGCAATCAACAGGATAAGCCTTATGTGAAAAGGAGCACTATACAATGACTCATTGACATCACCCCTGCTGTGCACTACTCTCCATATATCCCCAGTGCCCCATTCATTCTCTCATCAAGGCCACCCTCAACATCTACATAAATTAGTTCCTTTTACTTTTTTACACTTTACCTTACTCTTCAACTTCTTCCTCCAACTTTTAACATACTATAAATGTCCAAGACTGCACTGTAATAACAGTGGATGAAATAGTTAAATTAGGCTGGGGGATGCTATGAGATACATTTTCAAGATTTTTGCAAAGCTATTGATCCAGTGAAGGCCTGAACAAAAATTTCAAGACTTAAGAAACTTAGTCTTAGAAACTGAGTCTTAATTTTTCAAGTAGCAAAAAAGTCATGCTCAAAGCTTCATGCTCAAAGCTCAATAGACAGCTGTTCATAGGTTCATAGGTAAGTACTTGGCTAACTGCCTTGTGGGCCACTTTAAGCTTAGCAAATTTCTCTTTTCGCACTTGAAATATGCTATCCCATTTGATTGTAAATCAATCTTGACCATCTCTTGGTTGATAATTACCCCTAATGAAAATAACTGGGATCATACCATAGATAATTTGCGGGGACCCAGTACTTCCCACTCTGTAAATCCATCCAAAAATGGATCGATCAAAGTCCATGGATGCCAGTTGTGCTAACACAAGTTTTTATTATATTTTCTTTTCTTTCTTTCTTTCTTTCTTTCTTTCTTTCTTTCTTTCTTTCTTTCTTTTTCTTCAAAAAGCATATGTCAAAGTCATATGTATTCTCTGACAATTGAGAAATACACAGGTTGGCTGTCCAGATTATTTGCTTTGATTTTTATTGCTTATCCGAATGAAACAGCCATCTATATGCATATGTTGAGATTTTACTGATATTTGTTTCAGCTCTTTTTGTCTTTTGCCTGTCTATTATAATGACCCTCATGCCTTCTTTCTTTATTGAAATCTGTGCTCATAAACTGCTGGTCTCATGATGTACCCTTTGCTGCAGTTCCTCCTTTCCTTTTACTTCATGCAATGTCCAAATGTTTTTTTTTTTAGCATTTTCTTCACAAATTAAATGTCTTTTGGAGAATTTTAGTTTCAGTTTTTTGTCTTTATCTGTAGGAAGTTTACTAAAAGTTCATGCTACCATAACTGACTTCATGGGCTAGTTGAATAAAGTCATAATTGTGATTCAGATTACTTGGGACCATAGAATGACCAAGGTGTTGATGCAGCTGGCCAGAGAGGGTGGAATTGAATGGAGTATGTTGCGTTATGAATGGGTTTATGACATCTCAATATATGGGGATTGGAATAATGGTTAATGTATTTGCCTCACAGACACAACATACAGGGATTAATCCTCACCTTTGAATGGAAATTGACTAGACTTAAATGGCCTGCAAGGACAGTTAGCCTAGTGCTTACCTATGAACCTATGATCATCTCCTAAAGGTCAGACAGCAAATGCACCATCCATGTTTGAAAGTGAGACATATGGGCATGTACCTGTTGAACTACGCAAAGCAGATGTGGAGAAGTTTGCTTACATGTTGAGATTCTGCACCATGCCCACTGCCCAACAAAGGAAGGGTCTAAGAGAAGAAAAAAAAATCTCCTGTCTCCCTTCATTATAATGGTCTGTAATCCATCTGTCTACTACCATAGCTTCATAAGTAGTTATGTGGTCCAGGACACCATTGAGGAGTATAGACCAAGTTTGCATACTACCATAGCTTCATAAGTAGTTATGTGGTCCAGGACACCATTGAGGAGTATAGATCAAGTTCGCATACTACCATAGCTTCATAAGTAGTTATGTGGTCCAGGACACCATTGAGGAGTATAGACCAAGTTCGCATACTACCATAGCTTCATAAGTAGTTATGTGGTCCAGGGCACCATTGAGGAGTATAGTCCAAGTTTACATACTACCATAGCTTCATAAGTAGTTATGTGGTCCAGGACACCATTGAGGAGTATAGTCTAAGTTTGCATACTACCATAGCTTCATAAGTAGTTATGTGGTCCAGGACACCATTGAGGAGTACAGACCAAGTTTGCATACTATCATAGCTTCATAAGTAGTTATGTGGTCCAGGACACCATTGAGGAGTATAGTCTAAGTTTGCATACTACCATAACTTCATAAGTAGTTATGTGGTCCAGGACACCATTGAGGAGTATAGACCAGGTTTGCATACTACCATAGCTTCATAAGAAGTTATGTGGTCCAGGACACCATTGAATAGTATAGTCTAAGTTTGCATACTACCATAGCTTCATAAGTAGTTATGTGGTCCAGGACACCATTGAGTATAGTCCAAGTTCGCAACTGCCTCAAAGCACTGTCAAGTTAATCGGCTTGTTCAATGTCACATGTTAGACAAATAAATGCAGAGGGAATCAAACCCTGAACCCCAAAAAGTAACCATTTAACAGCTCATAGCCTTAGTTATCTCTATTACTCCCAGGCTTATGCTGAGAGGTTGTTACAGAAGAATCAATAAATGATGGGGTTATAATGATTAGGAGAAGACTAAGGACCAAAAAGTGAGCTAAAAAAGTACATGCGTATATGTTGATGTTCAAGTACCCTCATCACCACCACTGTCATATTGGAGGTACTTTCACCTCTCCCCTTTTCACTATTTACAAATGACTTGAAATTTAACAGCTCTTCTTTGGACATTGCTACATATGCAGACAATATCTCAGTCCTCATATTTACTTCTTCCCCTTCCTGTATGAAGCTCAATCTTCAATCAAGCTTCAAAAAACTCTGAAAATGGATCCTCAAACTCCACCTCCTAATAAACACAAATAAATTGAGTGTCATGGTTTTTGGGATACCTCAGAAGCTCAGATCAGTATCCTCCCTAAAAATATTAGATGACTTAAATAAAGAATTACTCAATATTACTAAACAAAAATATCTTGGTATCATTTTAGGTCCCTGTCTTGCCTTTACTCCGCACACTTATTAGCAAAACATTATCACAATGAAATTATTTGAAAAATCCTCATACCATCTTTTCACCACCACTTGGAAAGCTACAGCCAAATGTGTTTTAATTTCTAAGCTTAAATACAGCCTACCATTTATTGCCTTGCTCTTTAGAACTAATCAAACTTCAGAAAATGAAATGTTCTGATTTGCCCAGTCAGCCCCAGCCAATGCACATCTTTGCAAACTATTAAGCTGGTTGCCATTTCATGACTTAGCTACCTTTCTGGTTAGTATTTCATTAATCAAAATATGTGCACTCTGGCAATGCCCTCCATTTATCCCAAAATTACCATTCAAGGATAACACTTACACTTGCTGAGGAACATAAGATAATGCACTCATCCTGTTCAGACCTAAACTCAGACTATCCATAGATTAAAAAGGCTTTTGTCCCCTTCATGTGGAACCATATTCCTTTTGGCATAAGAAACCTTCCAACCTTGGACAATTTTAAGGTAGACCTGAAGGAGCAACTTGTAAAGCAACCAACTTGCTGTTGCTTGGTTTAAAGACAAAGGCTAATCAGTGATCCTAGACTGTTAACTAATTGTAAAGGATTACACATGCTGTACTTGCCTAACTTCATCTAATTTGTACACTACAACTCTGTATTCAAATGTTATTCGATTTTTTATGAATATGCTGTTCTAATTTTGATTATGTTGACACATTGTAACTAACTCACATTAAAACTTGTCTAATTAATTTATTAGCTTAATCAAGTCTGGTCCATTGCTGAAAAGAGTCAAACGACCAGCACACCTACCTTACTATCAAATGATAAATGCATAAATAGTAGCGACATTTTTGAGTTTGTTTTGACACATTTAAGTCATGCATATCTTTTCTAAATGCATCTTCTAGAGCTCATGTTACATGTCAAAGACATTTCCTTGCTTGCCCCTTCAAGGATTGTTTTTTCTTGTGCTGCAATTTTGTATATCATGGTGTTTCTGTTTTCTTTCTTCTCCTGCCCCTCTAATCATCTGCTCCCTTCCCCTTACTGAACCATTTGTCTAGCTTTCTTTTTCTTTGTATTCACAGATACAGTATTGGAGAGTGCAGGTGTCGTCTAGCTGGGATGGTGGCTTTTTCCTGATCTGGTTTACATCCTCTCCTAGCTGCTGATATGCATGCTATTCTGTGTCTTCCCAGTAGTGGATCTGTGAGTCTGTCGATGTGCACTAAATGTTGCTGTGAACAAAGTCTTGCACTCTCCCTGGCCCATATAATCTGTTCGCTGTGGATGCTTGGCATCGTAGTGGACTGGATCCTCTCCCACCCCTAGGATGGGTAAATAGAAATGGCCACAGAATTCAGACTTCTCCTGTTAGCTCCCCTAGTTCACTAGTTGAACCTGAGCTGTCAAGGTTGTAGTCAGGTCTTTTTTATCTACACAATTCATGTTCTTTTTTTTCCCTCACTGCTCTGAAGTTTGAGGTTTCATAGTAGAACAAAAATAATGCTAATTAGTATCAACTCAGTTGTGAGAAGAAAATATAAATGTTCTGTACTTCTTTGTCGTCATTAAGCAAATTTTCTTGCAGAAGACACAGGTATATTTTATTATATCTGCATTAGTATCTATATACATTTGCTTTTCAAGTTTATGTGCATTGTAAGACTTAAGAAAACAGCAGTTACAAATTCTAATTTCTATTTCATTTTTCCATCTCTTAGCAGGTGTTATGTAATTGCTGATTAGTAAATCCTGTCCTGATAATCTTTCCTTCACTCTTGTTGATAGTAAAACATACCACCATCTGTGAGTTTTCTGCTGGGGGCTAAGAATTTTTCATATAGGTTTAAATTAATAGGTTTCCTGAAGTCATGCACTGTTTATATTCAATATGATATTTGCAGCTGTTTCTTTTATATTTCCTTCTGTTACATTGTTTGCCTTGCAGACTATTTCACTTCCATTTCTAATAGTGCTGTTTAATGTCTACTTTACTTGTGAGAAAAGAGCAAAGAATATGTGTTCAAGCTGAAATATTCCTGTACTAATATAAGGACTGATTTCTCATTGAAAAAACTTTACTGTCATTCATTACAAGTCATGTGACATACAATTTACATTCTCTAATAAATTATTTGTTTTTTAAACAAAGCCAGGAATGTATTTGCATAACATGGAATAAATGTACATCTAACTGCAGCACATCTCATTAAAAGAACTAGGAAAACTGTCTACTAAAACATAAAATAGCCGTGCATTAATGCAAACTAGACTGCAAAATATTAAAAAAGGGAGAAGCAGGAATTTGATACTGACAATAAAAATACAGTCTTCTAATCCTGTTTCTATAGTTGATGCGTTGTACTCATGATTTGCTAATCAGAGAATCCAAGCTGTGGAATGCATTATATATGCATCAAGCTGCTCGTGTCTGTATCACAATAAAAAGGCTTTACAAAGACGAAAAGTAAGTTATCAACTTTTTGGTTTTCGAAAATGAGTGTTTAAAGACATGGCACTCAAATTGCTCAGTCTTCTAAAGTGCAGACTTTATCTACATTTAACTTTATGTGTGCCACTGTTCAGGAACAGAACACGTCTACTATAGCTGGTATAAATGCTTCTCACACATTTATTGTAGTGTGTAACTATGATGTCAGATACCTTTGGAAGACTGGCAGTTAATACACCTCAGTAACACAACATTATGTGACACTAGTAGTGATACATTTATTCAAAACACTCAAACACTGCAGGCTGCAAATAAACATGTCAACTTTAGCTAACAGGAAGTGTGAAAATGCTCAGGAGAATTATCAGTTTTAATCAAGGACGAAACTAAATATCACTTTAACTACGTAATAACAACAATCTATCAGTGTATGTTAAACATTTTAAATCCATCAACCTTACTTTATCCTAACACACTTAACATAACACCATATACTAACAAGAACCCTGCATTTTCTAATGCTGAAATGCTCATATCCTTCCTAAATCTTAATAGGTCAAAATGTATCTGCATCATAGTAGAATATATTCCCCCAGGACAAAATATTCCTGTTCTTGAAGACATACTATCCTAGACCTCACAAACTATCCACTATAAGGCTATCATTCCAAGAGACATTAACATCGATTGGCAATTCATCTCATTGGACTTACACATACTAGCAATCTCTATGTTTTTTCACAAATCTTCAGCTGCCCTACTTGGAACAATAAAGACTTTATACAACAATCTACTCTAGACTGGATTCTGGTATCACATCCTACCAAATTTGCCTCTACAGGTGCACTTTCCAATTCACTTAGTGACCATCTTCCCACATTAGCCATTAGAGCTAATAGTCACCAACCCAAAAAACACACTCTGAAATCTGTCCAAAGCCTAAATAACTTCAGTCAAGACAAACTCAATGAACTTCTTAAGAACATAAACTGGACACGCTAAAACGTCTACCTCTCAATTAAGCAATGTTCTCTTTCAATACCACTTTTGTGTGTATACTTGATACTCTGGCCCCAGTATGGGCTAAAAGAAGTAAAAAAAAAACCACCGCTCCTTGGGTAACCAAAGCATGTAAAAATCTGATGAAAGAAAGGGACATAGCCTGGGGTCTCTGGAAGCAAAATAAAAGTGAGGAAAATCTCATACTATTCCAACAGCTCCACAGCCAAGTAGAATTCTGGTTTTCTACCTCAGGTCTATATCATATATTTAAAGTTTTATAACTTCTAACATTAAAATATTTTATTTAAATGTTCAAAGTTATAAAACTTTAAACATATGTAAAAAAAAAAAAAACCCAAACCCAAAACTAATGGCTATAGGCAGGGGGGCAAGCCCCCCTGCACTCTTTAAATATACCAACTCCAAGACCGCACTATAGTGCAGTAAGGGAAATCTTCCCTTTACCGCACTATAGTGCGGTCTTGAAGTTGGTATATTTAAAGAGTGGGGGGGGTGCAGGGGGGCTTTCCCCCTGCCTACACTAGTCAGGTAAGTTCCGTTTGTTTTTGTTTTTTTTTTATTATATGCTCGATCTGGAAATCTGAAGAAGCGTGCCTTGGCAGCACGTAAAAGCGCATATTCATCTGCAATAAATTTTGTTCTATGTTTCATTTTGTGGTGGTCCTATCCTGTTTTTCCCTGATTATATGCTCGATGTTTGAAACTTTGAACATTTAAATTTGATTATTTAATGTTCGAAGTTCTCAAACTTCAAACATATAATATAGACCTTTCTATCTCAACCTTACTTAACCCTGGGACAAATAAAGAAAATTGCCCTGCTGTAAGTGTCCCTCCTTTCCAAGTCACTACAGACTTCAACAATCACTTTATACAATAGCCAACCTAATCTTAAAAACTACAAAGCCAGCCCCTCCTTGTCTACTTCCATACTGACCCTCAATACCATCTCTTCATCCAGTGCCCTCTCCACAGTAACAGCCAAAAACCCCACACCAATAACTCAACCACTTTCTCATTTCAATCCATAACTACAACCATCATAAAAAGATTATTGCAAAAGTTAAACCCTGCTATACCTCTGCAAATAACCTCCACCTCTATACCTTAAACTGGCTGCTGACTCCATTGCATACCCATCAGTATTCTAATCAATAGATCCATATCAAAATCACTAGTTCCCAGAGTCTGGAAAATGCCTGATATTATTCCCATTCACAAAGGGGGAAACTCCACAGAACTCATCAATTTCTGACCCATATCCATTCTATCTCTCATTTCCAATATACTAAAAAGATGTATTTACCAACAACTAATGCAACTCCTTTTGCAGCTTAACCTACTTACAAATACTCAGCATGGCTTCCGTCCAGACCACAGCACATCCACAGCTCTACTTTCCTTTGCTGACTCCATAAATAGGGCTAGATGTGCAGGTAACTATCTGTCTACTGTATTTCACAACCTCTCAAATGCATTCAATACTGTCTCTCACCCCTTACTCCTGGACAGGCTTTCCAACTTAGGCTTTACTCAATCCACCCAACACTGCTTCCACAGCTACCTGTATGATAGAAAATAAGCCATAAAATGGTTAAAAGAATTATCTCCCTTTTTACATAACCCGACCGGAGTCCCACAAGGTTCCATCCTTGGCCCCCTGCTTTTTAATATATTTTCAAGCAATCTTTATACTGCCTCATCCACTGGAACACTCATACAATATGTAGATGACTCCCCTATTATCTGCACCTCTCCCAAACTTCCCCAACTACTCTCCAACACACAGCAGACATTTACTGCCATTGAAACCTGGTTTACTATCTCTCAACTATTCCTTAACCAAAAAAATCCCCCTACTGACATACATCAGTTCAAGATACATTTGGCAGGCAATACCATTATTGAAATAGTCCACCACACTAAACTGCTAGGAGTCATTATTGACAATCAACAGAAATTTGATCTACATGTCAAACAAAATATTAGGAAAACTCACCAGAAACTTGGGATTCTCGATAGAAACAAACACCTTCTAAACACTTCAAATAAGTAATTCTTGCTAAAACCTTCCTTCCCTCTCCTTATTATATGATGCTACTATTCTTTCAAACTTATAGACCTCTATTAGATCCAAAATGGAACCGTGTTACAACAAACTGGCAAAGTTTACCACTAACTCAACAACCTACCCTCGTCATTGTACACGATTACATATGCTTAATTGGCTATAACTCCCTAACCACCTCCATTACATTCAGCTGTTAATGGTACACAGCGTGATCTACAAACCCTTAGCCTGCGCAGCCCTGAGCAACACAGTAACATAGTCAAACCTTAGAAAACCTAAAAGAGCCCTAAGGTCTGAAGACAAACACTTCTTACTATCTCCAAGTGCTCTAAAATACCAGGATAGAGCCTATACCTTACTCTGTTCCAGAAATTTGGAACTCACTTCCCCCTAGCTACCCGAATAATTCCCAGCCTAGTAGCTTCAAAAATTCTTTAAAATAACATCTAAATAATTCATGGCTATGCTCGTGCTCTGCTCCTGGTTAATGCCACCTTTACTTTTCCTTACTGCATTTCACTCTGCTCTCTGATCTTCTACAAGCTTACATTCTCATCTCATCGTATATAATACTAACAAACACTGCTCAATTGAACAGATCTGTCTTCTCTGCCCCCATTTCATGTACTTTACCCGTTGTCTTCTAACTAGAATGTTCTCTGCTGTGCAGTAATATGGAAGCTGCTGATTATCTCTTCTAACAAAAAATGCGTATTATACCGAATATCACGTGACATTCCTCTTGTTGTAATTAACCTGCTGAGTTTGTTTTTCCACATGAATATGGAACAACTGTTTTTCTGTATTATCCTAGGAAGCTGTAATCCATCTATAATATGTTATATATTATAAAGGAGCGAATCGCAACCAAAAACTTCCTCGAAGCTATTTATTAACATAAGACAATAAAACAAATATCACTTCACTTAGCGCTTTCACCCATTCACATCACGGGTTTCATCAGAGTGAAGACATTGTAATAGCAGCCACTTTAAATAGATGAAAATGTCCAACCATATCACTTAATTAATTAGTTACTAAATTAATCAATTAAATAAACAGTTTTCCTAACAGAGTTACGTAGTAGTAGAAAATAGTTTAAAAATATATTGTTTGTATACATTTACAACAAGTAATACACTTTGTCCTTAGTATAATAGTGTATTCAAAAATGCGACATTTGTAGAACCATACCATCTTTAAAAATACAAATTGTATTCTCCTTATAAGGTAAATAATTCCCTTGCATAATATCTGTCCATGTAAAAACAACATGTATATATAAGAGAAGATATAATTATTTAAATGAGTAGTTTAAATAAATAGATGGTGGATATATAGATCAATTAATAATATAATATATAAATACATAATAATAATAATTATTATGTATTTATATATTATATATTATATTATTATTATTATATTATTAATTATATTATTAATTGATCTATATATCCACCATCTATTTATTTAAACTACTCATTTAAATAATTATATCTTCTCTTATATATATATACATGTTGTTTTTACATGGACAGATATTATGCAAGGGAATTATTTACCTTATAAGGAGAATACAATTTGTATTTTTAAAGATGGTATGGTTCTACAAATGTCACATTTTTGAATACACTATTATACTAAGGACAAAGTGTATTACTTGTTGTAAATGTATACAAACGATATATTTTTAAACTATTTTCTACTACTACGTAACTCTGTTAGGAAAACTGTTTATTTAATTGATTAATTTAGTAACTAATTAATTAAGTGATATGGTTGGACATTTTCATCTATTTAAAGTGGCTGCTATTACAATGTCTTCAGTCTGATGAAACCCGTGATGTGAACGGGTGAAAGCGCTAAGTGAAGTGATATTTGTTTTATTGTCTTATGTTAATAAATAGCTTCGAGGAAGTTTTTGGTTGCGATTCGCTCTTTTATCTTACCAGTTCCGTTTTTCTTTTTGATGTTATATATTATGTCTGTACTTGGAGCTTTTCTGTCCAGGCCTCCTCTTCACTCAGTCGAACTATTCTGGTAAAGTAATGTCAAATAAAAATAAAATCAAAAGTTCCTCTTACCAAAACGTTAGGCAATTAAAATATACAAAAAACAGCCTTGAACTTTTACAAATAAAAGCATTCTTTTACCTGAAATATGCACCTCATGTAACCATCCAGTAAAGCCTTTACAGAGCACTGGTAGTCCGTGCATCCCAACATAATAGTCTGCAAAACTCCACCACTCCTAATTAGTGGATACTGTGTAATATGTTCTGGATAAAGTTACTGAAATCATACTACCATCTCTTCTAAGTGCCTTTATAGAGCATTACAGTGGTCTTCTTGTAAAGTGTCCAAACGTTTATGGCTAGATTTCAGCTGCCTCAGCTATGCGAAAACCACAGAAGTGGTTTCAGCTCTTTATCTGACACACTGCATTCTGTATCTTGGACCTTTTAAAAATGGTTACTACTTGTTTGATATCTAGTGATCTTTATGATTGTATAACACTTCTAGAGGACAGGGTTTTATATTCATTCAGTAAAAAGATTTTATTACGACAGCTTTAAAGTTTCTATAGATGCTGAAGATTAGATAAAACCACTGTCCTGCTGCTAAACATACTTGTCTATGTAAGATAGTAAAGCAGACTCCAATAGTTATATTTCTATTTGAGAAGTAATGGTGTCATGTATGCCTATCAGACTGACTTTAGGTCTTGGCATGGCACTACCTTTCTTAGGGTTGTAAATGACCTCCTGTGGCTGAAGAACAGTAAGCTATATATCTAATCCCAGTCTTCCTTGATCATTATATATCATTTGAGACTGTGTATTACTAGATCTGGTTCATCTCCCTGCATACCCATGGTAGGATTTCTTTACTGGGTGTAACTCTCATAATTCAGAGACCAGTGAGATGTAATGCTTGGGTTTTGTTCACTTTGGACTAAATAATTTATAGATAAATCTCAATGTGAAAAAAAAATGCTTAATAGTACCCTTTGGAAAGACAAATTGCATTGATAATACACCCCTAGAAGTAGACTCAGTGGTCAGGGATCTGGGAACACTTGTTGACAGTAACCTGACCTTTGACCACTATATATATCTACTGTGGTGAAAAAAATCATTCTGTGTTTCACAACTTATAAGTAAAGCATGGCATCCAGGACCAATGAGATCATTGTTCCACTGTGCTCAGCTCTCATCCAACCAAAGTGATATAAAAACTTTGGCATGTACCTGACCAGGCACTTGAAACAGCTAGAGAGGCCACAGAGGTTTCTCACAAAATAAATAAATAAATAAATAAACAAATAAATAAATAAAAACAAGAAGTAAACAACAAGTCCTATGATGACCGTCTCAAGGACCTATCCCTGTACTCGGTCTCCTACAGACTGCTGTGCAGTGATCTATTCTTAATATATAAGACATCTTTTGTTCTCACAATGATGGATTTGTTGCATATCCACAAATGAAATAGCATCAGAAATAGCCATTATATGGACCTAAACCTCATCTGTGACAAAAACAGGACATGTGGGAGAGACAAGTATATGAATCAAAGATGATCTTTGCAAAAGGCTTCCCATCCATGTGAATCAAAACTCATCCTTAACCATATTCAAACATAACTTAGACCAATGGATGAGAAATCACAAATTTATCCCTGGTTTGTCACTTATGTCCCTAATGGACAGGGGCAGTCTGTAAATGCTTAATGTGTACAAACCTATACTGTAACTCATAAAATTCCTTGGGGTATTGAAACATCAGTCATATGGTGGTAAGTTTGGGGCAAGCTTAGCTAGACTTAAAATGTCTCATGAGCTGATAGCCTCTTAAGCACCTTTGAACCTATGAACATATGAACCTGCATAATCTGTTGATGTTTGATATTGAATAGGTTGTTTTTATTGCCTTTATTATTCATTGTGCATAGACTTCCAAGTTTCCCTTGTAGAGGTCGTATTAGGGAGAGGCATGCGACACTACTGTTATAATATTTAGCTTTACCTTTCCTTATTTCTGGATCATTTGTTAGACTTTAACAATTCTGGGGATTGCTGCTGACATTTTTAGACAGGTTAATTGTAAAGTGACTGAAGCTAAATCTTCAAAAATAGATATGATCATACCAAATCGTACTAAGTGATGATTTTATAATGTGCTTTGGAGTGTAGTGCTATGTTCTGATATTTGCACTGTACAGTTGTATACAATGTTTCACTGTGGCTCTCTATCAATATACCTCCTGCTAAACCTGTTTTGACCTTACATTCCTAAACTTTGTTATCTTCTCTCTACTCTTAGAATAGCCCATCTTCCCTTGCTTTGACTCATCATGTTTCTTCCTCCATATCTAGGAATAAACTCACTACCTATGTATTGACTTTATTGACCCCATATAATTTTTCAGTTTAGTAGAGCTTTTCATTTTTCATTTTCTTTCAGACCCTGTGGGTACTATATCAGACCCTTTCCCTTACTTAGCTGGAGCTCTGATACATGGTACACCTCTGCAAAAGTTTTCATTGAAAATATTGTCACTGTGAAATGTAAGCAAGTTTAATATGAAGAGTCTTGTTGTATATTACCTTTAAATATTCAGTTATGTGCCTGCACTGTGCTGGAAAGTGGCTTTGACATTGCCCCCAAAGGAGTAGTCCTTGCACTCTAAGGACCATTTACCAAAATGGCTGCTGTCCTATCACTTGACTATTAGGTTGCACTGTGTAAGCTAGTTACTGCATATTCCAAGCTTCGTTATCTGCCTTCATAAATATAAGAAAACCTGTATGACTTTGAGATTCTTTGCTAATGCAAGTATAGCATTTAGTATACTTTAGTTTATCACAAAGAGAGAAGGGTCCAACCCTGTACCTCTCCTTTAATACTGTTACATATTCCTTTGGTTTTGCCTTATTATACAGCAGTTAAATGATATGCAATGCTTAGTTACTGAGAAAAAAAGGCAAGCAGAATAGATTTTCTTCTAGCTCAAATTAATATGAGTTTTTTCAACGTCCTTGTAAAAACCTTAGAAGAAATCTTTGCTTCATGCAGGATATTTATATCATACATTTTAACTTGTATTTGCCTGTTTTATTACAAAGATTAGAAAGCATCAGGGTCAATCTAATTAAGCCCAAGATTGTAAAGTTGCTCATTTTAGAAACAAAAGTGATTTGTCTTTCTGTTTTCTTATGGGTTCTGTTTTAGTCATTTGTATATTTGCAGTAATTGTTTATTTTTGGACCTGCTGTGATGAAATTATTCAAGGAGAAAGGACACCGGTCTGATGCTCTGTTGTTATACTGTGTATATTAGCTTAGTATTTAGCTTTAGTTGTTGTACAGATTACTGTTAATATCACTTCAAAATGTTCCTACTATGTACTGAATAGTTTCTGAAAAACATCCAACAGAATTGATTTTCTTTCTGTGAAATGCATACCAGCTTAATTCATATACCTTGTAAAGGCCTTAGGAAAGTGATTGCTGCATACATAGGATCTGTGATAAACATGTTATTGTGTACATACCTTTGCTTTATTTCAGAATCTAGAAATAATAAAGTCTATGTATTTATTTATTTATTTATGTATTTGCTCTTTTTTATTTGTTTGTTTGTTTTTTTTTACTAGGAAAGTCCAACTGTGGAAAAAGCCCCTTTTCAGTGGAGGCCCCCAAATATTACATTTGCTGTACAAATTAATGTCATACAGTCTGCATACTTTGTACTCTATTGCACAGAAAGCATAGGTAATAACATGCAAATAGAAATATTTGCACATTGGAAAGAGCGTATGCAATTGGAAATAAAAAATATTCAGGACTGTAAAGTTGCTCATTTTAAATTCAGATGTGATTAGTCTTTCTGCTTTCCTTTGGATTCTGTTTAGTTATTTGAATATTTGCAGTAATTATTTGTATTTGGACTAAGATGACATTTTGCCAGAAGTAAGGTTACTTCATCCTCAAGCTCTCTTGGATTATTTGTTTTAGTATGATATTTGGCTCTAACTACATACTGCTTTTGCACCAGTTTATACATTTCCCACTATGTAAATACTTGCATATATGTATCAGGTTGTGTGCTAGTTTATGTGCACATTTGACAAAGAATTGGGCTGGATCTCTTATTATGTGTAATTAAAGTTTTGACATCCACTGACTGGGTGAATTTATTGAAGGGCCACCTAAGTTTAGGTTAAGTCATACTCCATTTTGATTATTTAGTACACTGAGTTAAGTTTTAATAGAGTGGACTGCTCATACTAGGGACATTGAAAAGAGCCAACAATCTAGTCTGATCTGAACTGACCCACTAGGTATGTAGAACCTGCAGTTTGCATCTTTTAGGTTATAAATTCTCCATGGACCTGGATACCCCAAGTTTAGGCATGTAGACTTTAGGACTGATTGAGGCTCATTATGCTGCTGTGCATTTAGATAATTTCCATTTTAAACTGAATCATCTGTAATGCTGAAATCCATAACAATGATTATTGTAGTTGGATATAATGAAGCTCTATAACTTTGAGAAGAATTCTATCAAAAAGTGTGGGGCATCTTTGTTGGGGGTATGTATTACATTTAATGTGAAAGGTCCAGCAGGAGATTTTAATCTACTTAATACCCACCTCATCATGCAATCCTTCTGTGCTACAACAGCTATTCTATTGCTAATAAAAATAACCCCTCTCCTTTTTCAATGAGAAACACACCTGGTACACTGTTCCAAACCACTCAGCTATTTTAAGTACTGCTATTCTTTCTGACAATGTTTTATTTCTTGAAACTGCAAAACATTAGGGATGTGTCTGCTTAACTAACAAGTAATGACATTATGATTTACTTTTACATTTAGACCTCTAATCTTATTAATGGTGAACAGTTTATCTGGCAAACACATGCAGTATTAGAACCAATAGTATAAGAAAGTCAGCAATTAAATAGACTGATAATAATATTAAAGGCGGGGCTTGGTAATCACCTATGCAGTCTCTATTCTACAAAATTAGGTTGCCTAGAAGCAAGTAGATATAAATAGCAATCCTGGCTTTGGAAACCAGTGAATAAAAAACTCAAATTAAGCAGCTCCATCGCATGGAGGGATAACAATTGAGTACAGTACAAGGGACCCAGGTTCAAATAGTGCTTGGGCATCCATAGTAGCTGGCCAGTGAGGGATGGGGATGAGCATCTGTTCTTGGCTCCCCCATCCAGACAGAAGGAGGCAGTTATTGCCCCCAACACAGATGACTTATAGTGGGACCACTCAGTGTTACATCAGTGCAGCATGGATCTGGAGTGCATCAGCTGGCATAGTAGAGAGGCATATTGTGCAGGCATTTGCAAGCAGCATAGCTCAAAGAGCTGCTGAGGGAGTGAGATGCTCAACCTGGGAAGGGCAAGCCCTTCTGCTGAACCAGCAAACTGGTGATCTGACCTTCAATGTGGGGTAATAAAATAGATGACTGGGCTACTTGGATGGGAACAAATGGAGCAGGTGTTCTCAACTCACCTAGGAATGCTTGGCTATCTCCCTCATTAAATGAAGGGGTGATTCGTTGCAGGAAGGGAAGGCATCATGCTAGGCCATATTTTTCTTCCCTACAACTGCTTTACTTACCTTGCTTAAGTTCAACTAATTTGTTTAGGTAAGGTGTGGCAGCTGCCAACCCAAACCCATATTCAGATTCACATGTGAGCTGAAACCTACACAAGCTACAAGATGCATGAGTCCCCTGGCTTTGCAACTGTCATCTTTGAGCACTTGTATTTCAGCACTTTTAGTAGACCCCTTTTCTGATCATGTCCGACATTAATAAACTTTGCAGAGTAAAATTGTCTACTGCTTTGAACTGTAAGCCATTTCCCTATATTTAAATAACATTTTCTCATTAAATAGTCTGCAGTCGTGCAGCAGATAGCATTGTTGCCTCACAGAAAGAGGGTTCAATTCTCATCAGGGGTGCCTTATTTGCAGAGTCTGCATATCATCCCTATATTTGTATGGGTTACCTTTCGGTGTTAAGGTTTCCCCCAACATTCCAAAGACAAGCAGTATTGGTGGATTGGATACTCTAAATTGACCATAGGTAGCACAACCATGGTAAAGCTAGCCACCCGGTGGTGTGAACTTTGGCTGTAAATGATTACCACTGTTGAAGTGACACCCCGAACCCATCTGCAAAAATGGGAAAAAGGGGTTGTGGATGACTGGATGGATTAAATATTCAGCATTAAGCACTTTGATCCCCTTAACATTTGATGCCAAAAATATGAAATTACTATCATTTAAGCTGAGCATTTGTGAACATTCAAACCATCCATGAATTCTGAAATAAATGTCATGGGTAATAATGTGAAACACCTTGCATTTATTTCAAAGATTTATACACACTTTCTAAATGTTTTAAGATATATTTATGTGTGCAGAAATTGATGTATTATTAGAGTATTTCAATCATTTCTTTTTCTAGAATAGGTCCATAGGTAGGTACTAGGTTACCTGCCATTGTAGGCCATTTTAGGCCTAGTCAGCTTCCCTTTTTTTGGTCAAATTAACTTATCACATTTGCTTAAAAATTGGCCTTAACCTGTGTGGTCAATAATTATATATTACCCCAAAGAGAATAACTGGGATCATACCATAAATAATTTGAAGGGACCCATGCATGGGATAAAGCATTTAGGAGATGCCTCTCTCCATTAGTAGTAGAGGGGGCATTCTTGGGGTATATTTAAATTTTCCTATGCATAGGTCCAAGTTGCACTTGAATATGGATATGGATGAACTTTGTTTCATGTGGAAGGGGAGTCTGTTCCAGAGCAGTAGTATCCTTTGTGAGATATATTTGTCCCTCTAAACTATTTTGTTAATTTTGCAAGAGAAGTTTAGATCCCAAGAAAGAGTACTTCTGGTGTCATAGTACTTGCTGATGTGAAGTAAATCCATCAGTATTGGGTTTGAAGATGCCTATATGCCAGTTATAGGTCACCTCTTATCAGTCTGTAGGATACCACAGGCTTTGAGTCAGTCCATGTAGAAGATGTTATATAGTCCTTGTATCCTTTAGGTAAGGTATCCTTGTGGGAGTTCCAGTTGTTGCATGTGTTTGGACAGATATGTGCCAAAGGGGGCATTGTGTTCAATGATTGGCTTATTGAGAGCTGATTAAAGGGGGAGAATAATATCCTTATATCTAAACATAATCCCTTTGCTTGCAAGTTGTGCAAAAAGAAGGACTTTCTTAAAACAGGTCAGGCCTAACAAGAGGCAGTGCAAGATGCTCCCAGTGGGTATTCTGACTAATCATTCCAGGGCATTTGTACTGACAGGGTTCAGAAATCTTTGTGCTTGTACACTAGTGGTGGTCTAGGTTTCCCAGTCTATAGTTGAATCATTTAGATCACCTAGGAAAATGGTACTGGGTTTAATTCTGAGTGGTTCTACTTGGAGTTCACTAGTTGGTAATATATGGTATAGGACCTTTATCATGATTATTTTGACATGAAGCTCTATTGTATCATGATACTTTACTAGCCTTGTGTCAGTCTCTTCTGGATGCAGATTGAGACACCTGCACCTTTTCTCCCCTCTTGCACAGTAGCTGGTCTAAATATTTGGAGGGCTTTATGGCCCAGCACAACCAGAGTGCTCCCCACTAATTTAAAACATGTCTCAGTCACTACACAGACATGAACATCCTCCCAGAGTGAGAAGAGTTTGTAGGGAGTGGAGTTTCTAATTTAGGCTCCTACAATTGAGCAGTAACACCTTCATATTTTCCTTTGCTTGTTTCACTACCTTGGTAGGTTTAATAGGTTGGCTTTGCTGAAACAGTCAATATGGGGATAGAGAATGTGTTTGTCAATAATCAAATATTAGAGGAGACAGAAGCAGGCCATCCCCCGTGAAGCAGTGTGTTCTGTTGAGCATATCCTCTCAGGCTGACAAATATTGGACTTCCTTTGAATGACACCAAAAACTAAGCCAGATAAAGAATTACATTTTTTTTTCATATTGTAGCATCATTCCTGGGGAAGGCAGAATGCTGCTCAGTGCTAGGCTCATACCTCCCTTTGACGCATTGTCTGAGAGATCCATCATGTCTCTTCATATAGTCCAGGGAGGTTCACCGCATGTCACTGACACCAGTGTGAACTATGACAGAGTCACACTCTTACTTGTTTTTCAAAGACTTGAGTGCATGGTGATCTGGCAGATCCTGGCACCAGACAAGCAACTAACCATATCTCTTTCTTTGCTTAACCTGGTAAGAAGCACATCTATATGTCTTATAATAAAGTCACCTATAACAAGAATATTTGGTTGGGTTGATGCCTGTATTATGGGCTTAACATCTATGACCTTGAGACTCCTTGTGCTATTTGAGGAGGTTGGCTAAACTTACTAAGTGGGCTTTGCGACATATTGTTTATGGAAGTCTTTGTGGTTTAGGCAAATTAATCTTTAGAACCTCAGCATATCATGGATTATGTGTATTGTGATAGCCTTGTAGAGGTGTGATGTACTGTGTAGCACTGATGATTTTGGTGTCTGAGTTTACTGCATGTGAGATTTTTTTCCGCCAAGGATATATGTACATCTTTCACATACTGTGTTATGCTGCTTGAGTAATATTTGATTACATCAGACAATACGATCAGATAATCATTACTTAATAATTAATAATTAACTGATAATTGATAATCATCTTGATGTAACTGGTTACGAGCTCAATAGCCAGATCAAATAATAAGGAAGATGGGGGGACTGTGAATGAAAAGATCCTAACATCTAGCCTGACATACACTCAGTACATAAGATTGGAACTAGGGTTTAATACCAACAGTTAGAACTCTTAAACAGCAAAATTCAGTGCAACTATGTACTGAAATGTCTAATATAGGCTTAAATACCTTGGCTAAAGCAGATGCAGTCTGTTAAAATGAACTTAAAAGCAGATTAAGAAATGAACTTATCTATCTTTCTCTCTGAAATGGAACAGTTATTTAAAAGATCACAGCAAACAGCCCTAGAATAATAATAATAATTAATAATTAATAATTAGTTGTATTAATAAATAATAGGTAACACTTATTATCAATTAAGCTTTGGTTATGATGTATAGTAATAGTATTCTCTTTATTTTCAGATATGGTTTTATGTGGTTTACTCCAATTGGCTAAATACTCAAAATTTAACCTTACAGCAACTGTTTTAATAACATATGCTAAAAAACATGTTGCATATTTCAGAAAAACATATTCTCTCACCATTCCATTTTCTTATATGACATCCCAAAGTAGGTTTTTCTTTGTTGCAGTACCCTAAAATATCAAGCATATGTCATTAAATTGCTTAATGTTTTGTTTTGAATAAACTAACGAAGTAGTATATTGAATAGTACTTTAGTCAGTCAATTACTTAACATGATGTTTTTAATTAATTAAATAAGTTGTTTGCATAATGTATAGTACTTTGGGTAAAAAATAGCCATCTTGACTAAAGTTAATCTATCTTCTACAGAAAAAAATTTCCCTTTTTTAATATTGTCCAAAAACATTTTATAATTAATAGTCACTGTTTCTTTACAGTTATAGGTAACAGTAACCCCTAAATAATTGAACGTGCTTCTAGCCCATTTAAGATTACTGGTACTGCTCATCAAATAATTTGAATGTTTGTTAATTAATGTCTTATTAGTTTTATTCTAATTAAACTTTAGACCTTATATAAATTACAATATTTTAATAAATTTAGTATTTGTGTCAATGAAGAAGCAACCCTACCTATTATTACAATATATTGTCAGCAAACAAATGAATTTTGGATATGTATTGATCATTTATTTTGAATGTCTGTATTATTAGGTTTCATGTAAATGGTTAAGAGCTCAATAGATACAGCAAATAATAAGTAAGGCCTTGGACTGAGAATGAAAAGATCCTAATTTAACATATGAGAATGAGTTTGAATAATCACAATTAATTAGAAACACACAATTACTTGGCAACTATAGGGCAGCTTCACTAACACCTATACTGTGTACACTAACTGTACAGTAAGTGTACATAACCTATATTCAAGAAAATTCCTACAACATTTTTCTGCTTTCTAGTCACTCAGAATGATTATTCTAAGTGTATTGTGGTAACCTTTATGAATCCCCCCTGATATTTAAGACTACAAGAAAATCAGTAGGAAAACTTAAATAAGGAGGAAGATGGTGTGTGTTATGCTTGTGTTGTCTGTTCAGTCAGAACAGTGTACAATTAGTCTACACTTAGTGTAGCCATTATTGAATCCCATAGTATATCTTTCCAATGGCTGAATTAAATAAGACCCATTTATTGATTCGAAGGCTTATCTAAATCCAAGGTAATTATCAATTATTCCAGTTAATAATTAGCACAGTGAATTAAAGTAATCATTGTTTTCATTTTGTTCTATGTTTAACTGTTTATTACAAAGCCAATGTGTTTTTTAAAATATAAGTAGTATCATTAACCCATTAGCAAAAACTGGCATAAAGATTTTGCATATGACATTCAATAATCAATATTCTGTTTTAGTAAGGCTGATATTGTTGTATATCTCCATGACAAAGTAATACTGTGATTTTAATATATGTGAAGATTTTCTGTAAAAGGCACATTATGATTTGTGGTAATAATTTGATTTAATTCAGGAATATGACCATAATTACTCAGGGCATTGCTATCCTTCAGCATTTTCAGTTTCTTATTTATTTCTATTGTGGGAACATATTTCTCTGTCTTTTTTTTGAATAGCCTCTGTGAAAGTGTCCATTTCTTTCTTTCTAATTTTTCTACACTATGATTGTGTGCATCGTTTTTATCATAATGTTTTCAAAGCTATTTAGAATTTCTTCATCATCCATGTATTTTCTCTTACTACCAGGGATAAATATACTGTTCATGCTAGTAAATTGCATCAAATTCCAATTTGTGTATACCTTTAGAAGTCAAAGAAAAATATAATTTAACTCTTTCTAGACAGATAGAAACCTTATGATGCAGGATCATCTGGCGCTCTGCATGGTTTTTTTCATTTCTAGCAATAAACATTTCCATAATCTTAATTTTGTTTTATCTAGCCTTTCTTGTAGTTCCCGAAAGCGCTGATCCCCTTGTTCTGATGATCAATCCTCGTAAAGATTCAACTTATAATCCTGAAGTAGAATTTATCTTTCTTCTTTGGCACATTCTATAATGTTGTTTTTATCCACATAGTTTAACAGTCAGCAGTATTTTACCTGAGTAGGAGGTTTAGCTTAGTAAGAACACTGCCCTTTTTAAATTAAATCAGTCTGCTGCAGATTTAATGATATTGGCAAATATTTTTGCACAAATGACATAGAATTGTCTCTCTTTGCTCCATCTTCTGAGCTTATCAGTCTTCAGTCATGACATATTTGATGATTTTCTAGGTCATCAGCCATTGCAAAAAGCTGCCTAATATATTAATGATATTTTTTATAACAGCCTACATTTCTTGAATCTTTGTAGAATGAGTCATCATTGCCTTTTCTGATGCTGTCAGACTTGATTTAAAATGTTGTACCTGTGTTGATCTGCTGGTGAATTCGGATTTTAGACCTGTGGTGTAAATTAAAGCCTGTATTGATAAGGCAATCACTTTGTCTATTTAATCTTCACTTGCTGTGACCTGTAGTGGAGCTCCAGGACTACACACATTGCTGTCTAGTTGCTTTTTTCAACTTGAGGGTGCTCAGGGTGACCTAATAGTTAAGGTGTTTGCCTTACAAACACAACATGCGGGGTTTGAGTCTCACAAGGGATAATTAACTAGGCTTAAAATGGCTCTCAAGGGCAGTTAGCTTAGTATGAACCTATCTTTGTAGTCTTTTTGTCACTTCAATATTATTACTATTATTATTCAGCCCTTATCAGACTCATCGTTTAGGATAATACCCCTTCAGCATGTCCTTGACTAGACATATGCAGCAGTTGGAATGCCCACAAGGGTTCCTTTCCAGGACAAACACATTTTCCTTTACAGATCACCTTAAAGTTCTATCTCTATTCTCTTGTCTCCTATAGGTTACTGAGAAGCCATCTATGCCTGGCATATTAGGCATCCTTGGCTCCAGCTCTGATGGATCTTTTGCAAATCCGCAAAATGAACAGCATAAGAACCACTAACTATATCCAAGGATTTGAATTTTTCTTGTGACATAAATAAACATGTTGGTGAGACAGATATGCATCTCAGAAGATTTCCATGCTCTGAAACAGGCCCCCTATCTATGTGAAGCAGAGTACATCTCTAACCCTATTTGAGAGTCACTTTTTCCAATTGATGGGAAATTGAAAATTCATCCTGGGTTTGACCCCCATGTCTGCGATAGAGAGAGGCAGACATGTTTAGAGAGAGGCAGACAGTAATGGTCAGCATACACTCCCACATAACCTGTAGAAACATCCTCTCCATATAAATGCCAGTGAAACAAAGGGACATAATTGGTTTGGATCACATGGCTAGGCTGATAAAGAACCTGGTGGTCACTAACCTAGTATATACCTATGAACCTATGAATAAATGAAGCCACTAACAATATATGCATGAGTTATCATAGAGATACCATAAATGGTTTAGGATAATTTTGTAATATCCCAGTTCAGGGAGCTATCAAAATCATACTATTGTCACCATCAGCACTTTTTACAACTCCCTCAACTCTGAGAATGTCACTCAACCATAAATTCATCCAGTACATTATGCTGGGATACTTACACATGCAATATCTTTATGCTTGGGACTTTGAAGACAATGAAGCAGCTACGTCTTGAATTTGCTTCATCCATTAATCTATTTTTTAAACCCACTTGTCCTGCTGAGTCAACAATGGAATTCATTCAAGAAGAAAAGAGCTGTCTTCTCTATTCCAGTAATGATCTGCTACCCATTCTGTAGGATCCTGCATATTCTCAGACAAGTTGAGAGGCACAACTTGTCCAACATGTCCTGGGCCTGCCCTGAAGCCTCCTCTTAGTGGTATTTGCCTGTACACTTCCCATAGGAAGCTTCCCAAAGACATCCTTATAATGTGCCTGAACCAACCCAAATGGTTTATGTCAATACAGAAGAACCATGACTGAGAAGCTTCTTACTTGATTATGAAGAAGGAGCTAAGATGAAGGAACCATGTTTTTGGCACTTATAACAACAATCTTATCCTTTCATTCACTCTGCAAAACTCATGACCACACATGTGGATGGGAATATATACTAACTTGTTAGCTGAAGACTTCATTTTTAACAAAGCTTATGTTTTACCACCAAAGTCCAATGTAACAACCATCTACTGGTCACTGCCATTATCCTTTCTCATTTTACTATAAACAAGACCGTACAACTGTAGCACTTATTGAAAGGAGTATTGCTTTTTTGTTAAAAAATGGATAAGTCAATTACAAAATGAATTTTTACAGTATACATTTGTCCATCAAAATATAACATTTTTCATTTTTAGCTGGAATTTCTGTGGTGTACTTGCCAAATTTTCTCTAGTATGACTTATACCATAGGTCTCCTGTGAACCCAATGGGACAACAAAGCAAACAAAGGGGAGAAATAAAATACAATATTTTTGATGCTTTTTGCCCCAGTGTGTTAACCTTTCCATGCGTTAGCCACAGGACCTTTCCCATATAAGAACTCTCTTCTATCTTTCTGCCCCATCCATTTTCAAAGCCTCTTGTTGTTGGGAGGCATTATCAAACTAAGTAGATAGGAACAGAGAACCCTATCACATACGTTGCTGTCTGGCTATCCTGTTAGGCATTCCTAGCTAAACTCAGAAAATCTCTATTATTTATTTTTTTATGTATTTTTACATTTGTTATCTCTAGATAGTCCACATCTTAATAAACTTCTCCAACAAAATGCTCATCATTGAAAAATATGCTCAAAACCATACTCCACTTCTAGACTACTACAGTCAAGTAACAAATCTCTCCTTTCCAGGTCCAAAACAAGCAACTCATCTCAGTATTCTCTGTACTCCCAATAAGTCACTAGAAACTGGAACTCTAGCCTGCTGCAAATGAAACAGACAGACAAGACACATCCCCTCAAGATACTTCTAAAACAATGTCCAAGCAAAAACTGACTTTACTACTGCTCAGCTCATGGCTAGAATATTGTTTTTGGCTACACCTACGACCTTTTCTACAAATACTTCTCTTTTCTGCTTCCCACTTTTTTCCATCAGACCGGAAAGATACTCAATAAATCACAAGGAGTAACTTAGTTTGCATAAATTATATCCATCACATGCTCTAAGTAACAAGACTCCAGCTCTTCTTCTCTCTAATTAGATAAAGCAATATCTCACTGTCCTCCTCTGTCACAGTTTTGTCATTCTCTCTCCTCATCTGTCTAAAACTAATACTATGTAACACTGCACATAGCCCCAACCATTCTCTCTTTCAAAAGTAATTTTCAATGTTAAATGTAAGGATATGTTCATAGTTGCTGTACTACTAACATATCTTACTGGAATCACTACCGGAATATTGAAATTCCACAATCCTGAGACTCGAAATCTCGAGGAACAGAATCTCGAGATTGCGGAATCTCAAAAGTAGTGAATTGGGATTGCCGTACAGTGCCTGCCTACAAGTTAGAATAGTTTGTTGGATGTTTTACTTTTTTTTTTTTTTTAATGTTCGAGATTCTGCAGTCTTGAGATTCTGGTCCTCGGGATTGTGGAATTTCAATATTCCATAGTGATCCCATCTTACTATGTAACATCTTTTGCAGCTTCCCCTTTCTAATATTTCAAGAGTTAATCTGCCTTTTCTTTTAATTATTTTAATCACTTGAAGTCACAGGTAATATTATAATATATTTTGCAATATTATAACTCACATTACTATATACAAGCTTGTTTTTTTTCTGATGAATGTTCAACACTGTATATACCTATGCAAGCTATGTACATGTCAGGGTTCCCTACATTACACCGACAACTCGGAAGATCGACACTCAAAACACTGACGCCAAAAGAACGGCGAAGCAGATGACCGACAAATCATAATTCCAAAAGCAAAAAAAAATGACAGGGGTAACTTGTGAGCACGACCCGGTATGTGTGCGATAGTGAGGGACTTAGGGTTAGGGTGCGGGTAAGGTTAGTGTGCAATAGTGAGGGACTTAGGGTTAGGGTGCGGGTAAGGTTAGTGTGTGATAGTGAGGGACTTAGGGTTAGGGTGCGGGTAAGGTAAGTGTGCGATAGTGAGGGACATAGGGTTAGGGTGCGGGTAAGGTAAGTGTGCGATAGTGAGGGACTTAGGGTTAAGGTGCGGGTAAGGTTAGTGTGCGATAGTGAGGGACTTAGGGTTAGGGTGCGGGTACGGTAAGTGTCCGATAGTGAGGGACTTAGAGTTAGTGTGCTGGTAAGGTAAGTGTGCGGTAGTGTCGGACCTTAGGGTTAGGGTTTGGGTTAAGGTTAGTGCATAGATTGTTTGTGTAAGGTGTAGTGTAGGTTTTTAGGTTGTTGGTGTGCTTGTGTTGTGTGTGTGTTGTGTGTAACAGTGAACTTTTTGTTTTGTTAAGTGTCAGGATTGTGGTTTGTTGGGCATGTGAACTTTCGTGTTTTTTAGCTTTCATTCTTCTGGCGTTGGTGTGTTGAGTGTCGATCTTCTGAACTGTCGGTGTAACATAAGGAACCCATATGCCATGTTTCTGAATAATGTTTATGTAAGTTATTGTAAAGCTTTTCTCTCATTTATGTATACTTACCTATATTTTGTATTCCTTCTGCTATGTTGTAATTGCATTTTATGTGTATGTCAAAACTGATGTTAAATGTGTAGCTTTAATCCCCAGACTTCAGACGGCAAAGGGTTTACCCCAGTTAGACTTTCTCAGTAAACATAGACAGATAGATAGATAGATAGATAGATAGATAGATAGATAGATAGATAGACAGATAACTTTCTCAGTGTGTTATCGATCTACACTTCCCATACAAGGTACCCAAGAGACACTTCACTATATATGGTCATGTGACTCTTCACATTACTTCTTTTATATACCATTGAATGCATTGGTAAGGGACTCATTTACAGATAATAAAGGGCTAGGACATGATGTCTAAAAGCTAGCATTCTGTGTTATTTCATATTTGTATCAACTTTTTTTGAAAATTGTATTGCGTACTAATGCCAAGCTCAATCTTTTACAGGCACGTCATTTCTTGTTTTACCACAACTGACTTGTGTCACATTGTCTCTGTTTGTCCTTGTGGAGCTTGTTTGACTCTGTGGTTGGTTATAGCTTCCATCAGTCTTATTCCAGAGGATCAATGGTTCTGCTTTAAGAATCTTCAAAATTGCAGAAGTCCTCTTTCTGTCATAGACAGTGAGTCCAGCTACATTGCAAAGGAATCTAATTTCTGTTGCTTGCATCCATAAGCTCTTCCTTGTTTTACTACTCATTTCTTGTCACATAGGTGAGGATGGAGACACTGACTAATAAAATAAGTGCTTAGTCTTCTGATTTACTTCTCTATTTTATCACCATAGTTTAGTAGTGCATGTGCAGTTTTGCTGTCACTAGCTCAATTCAATGGTCAAACACAGATGCGCTCAACTGTCACATCTGAAAAAAGATTACAAGTTGCTTAAACTGTTTCACATAAGGTAGTTACTCCCTGACAGAGTAAAATTCATCCTGTTCTGGGAGAGAACTATAGAACTATGATCTTTGATTTGGAGGATGTGATTTTCATTTCACCCTACAGCAAACTACTGCAGTTTATTGAAAAAGAAGTACACAACAACAATAGTAAATAAGCAAACCCAGTTAAAGGAGGGCAAAGAAATACTTTGCTTGACCTGTGTTGGTAACTTACCCCATACGCTGGGAATTCATTGACCTAGGAATCTATATTCCTCTAGTGAGTCTTCTTTATTTGATGGAATAAATTTAGGCCCATATTATTGATGCTTGTCGTCTGAGTGGCTATATGAATAAATAGGAGGTCAAATAGGACTGGACCTTTAATTATTCAAAAAAGTGTGATACACAGTTCACTTGCCAGCTTTCAGTAATCTACTGACTATATGGAAAATCATGCGAAGCTTATCAAAATAGGTGAAGGATTTAAATCCTTTAAGGTTTTTGGTTAAAAATCATTGAAACTTTTCCATTTGAACAATATGTATAGATTGTATTCAATTACGGATCTGATAAGAGAAGAGTACAGTGGTAAGGTAATGCATTTCATCTTGAAACTATTCCCTTGGATGTTAACTGGGCCAGATAGAAGGATTTCCTGACTGTGGTGCGAGCATGATGAATTAACAAGAAAAAAACAAGTATATAGAACAGTATGAGCATGGAGTTAAAAGACAAGAAACAGAGGAAAATCAAGTTGGTTTGCACAATAGGTCCATAGGTTCATAGATGAGTGCAAGGCAATCATTCTGCAAACCATTACAAGCCCAGCCAAAGGATGGATCTACTGCCGACTAACAAAATAGAGAACTAGTAGCAATAGATCAAATTGCAGCAAATGATTTTATTTATCCTTTGTTGACCAGGTTAGTCGCACTATGCTTGCAGCCTCTTTACAGGGAAAACCCAAGGTTATATTTATTCTACTGTGAGAAATTTGAACTTCATCTTTTTTAAACACCTTTATTGAACTGACACTTGTGACATAGGCAAATGTATATTTATATAAATGTAATCAAACTGTATTAACAAATTAACATTAACAAATGTTATACTTCACATATATTGCTATATATCATATAACCTAAGAAACATTACATAAATTCTTCAATTCCTACCCCTTCTTTTTTAAACGAGAAACATCCTTATTAAACCATCACTTACGACATAAGCAATCATACATTTATATAAATGAAAACAAACCACACAAACACAATCCTAGTTGCAAGCATTTTACATCACAAACCATAGTGACACACTTCCAGTTGCAAACATTATATATCACTTATAATCTACCCAATCATTTTCAGTCAAACAGTGCATCACTTATTTAAGTCCTGCCTTCTGTTAAACCTCTTTCCTCCCCTGTATGTATTGTTCCCACAATTCCCATTTTTCCTATGTAGTTTGCTCCTACCATTTTTGAAAGATTTCAGTTCCAGTTGTTTTATCTCTGTAACTACATTCACTACTTCTAATATAGTTGGTTTAAATTTTGATTTCCATTTTCTAGCAATTGCTTATTTTGGCAGCCACCATAATTAGACACAAGAAGGCCTTACCATGTCTAGGCAATTCCGATTCCGTATCATACCTCAGAAAAATCATCTCCCTCTACACACAAATCTGCCCACCCCACATCTCCGACAGTGCATCTTCCAGGGAATCCTTAAAGTCCACTAACCCACTGCACTCCCAGAAAATATGTTTCCAAGTACCTCTTTCTTTCCTGTCATACCTCCAACATTTGCTGTTTTCCTGAGGAAAAGTTCTTTGGAGTCCACTTGGGATATGAAAATATCTATGTAAACATTTCCAAGTAAAACTCCTTAATTTTCTTCATTTTGTTACATATTTGGGAGACATACATATATCTTCCCATTGTTTCTTTGTGAATTGCTTATCCAGTCTCTCTTCCCAATCTTCCTAATCTTTTCTAACCTGCTTTGATTGATTTTATAGTTATCATGCAATATTTTATATCATCTATTAATTATCCCTTTTTTAATGGCAGTTTCAATTCTAGAATCTACTAAAAATTCTACTAGTGCTGGAACCATGGGATCTTTGACATCTACCTGAGTTAGCTCCAACTCAAGCAGATGAGATCTTAGTTTAATAACTTATATGAAGAATGACACATTCACTGCATTATAATGGCAGCAATCCATCACCCTAGTGTGAGAATAGAACCCACATGCTTCTGTACCAAAAGTGAGTATGCTACAAGTTGCATCTCTGACACTAATAATTATAAAATTAAGGAGATATCAGAATTTTGTTGAAGTAATTCTCACAACAGGAGAGTCGATGAACCGATACTTATATATGCAAAAGTGTGTGTGTGTGTGTGTGTGTGTGTGTGTGTGTGTGTGTGTGTGTGTGTGTGTGTGTGTGTGTGTTGATGCGGATTTCCAAGTTAAGGATGGCAGGTTAGTCAGTTAACTTAGGCTCAAACTCTGTACCTTGATTACAGGAGGTGAGAACTTGTATCCCTATACCAACTACCACACTGCTAATGTAGTTGTGAGTTTCAGAGCATTTTCAAGGAATTATGACTTTTAGTGCATTTTTAATGAATTCTGAGTTTTAAAGAAAGAGAAGTTTACTGTTGCTCATGCTGTCTGTTTTCAGTGTGCATCTGCTTTGTTTAACAAGTGGCAGTCAGGGTTTGTGTTATGAAGGTTAAAAGTAGTGTTAGTTGTACAACAGAAAGCATGCTTGCAGATGGTGCAGAAGACCATGAGTACTACTTCCACACTGCGTAGAAAATGATGGCTGATACAGTTGTGTACTTTGGGGAGGGGGGGGTGCTGCACTTCTGAGTGTGTCCTCCTTTGGATGAGATGCCTGGTAGCTATAAACTTGCTGTTTCTTTGCCAGCTATTCCCACTTGCAATATTGACAGCTTACCAACTTTTTTTAATGCAACAAAGGCAATAAATTCTTAAAGGGCAGCAGACAGTGAATTTGTCGACAAAACACTGAAATGTAAAGTTGTTTGCCAGTGGCAATATCATCATTAGTTACAGATCTCTATAATATGGAAGTATTCACATGACTTTTACTTCTGCAGAGATTGTGCATATTGACTGATATTGAGGAGATTTAATAACAGAAGTTTGAGTGGCCATTTATGGTTGAAATGTTCTGAAACTGGTAGTTTTGTCATTATTGGTTAATGCGTTGTGTTTCATTGCATACTGGAAAAATGTTCAAAATAACAAAAATAAAACAGATTCTAACAAGTGGAGGTGTATTATACAAGGAATATCATTTAGTACAATCAGGAAGGCAAATTAGGGAACATGGGCATGTATGCATAGTCCTAAAACTGTGTGCAAAGAGCCTATTATTTTAAAACAGCCCAGAGGTAAACTTATAGATTCATTGTCTATGGATGTGGGTTGTAATGCCATTTCAATGAATATGGGTTTCATGGGAAGAGAAGTTTACGATATATGCTAAGCCCTACTTTTGTTGTGAGACTGTATAGTTTGTTTAGCAAATGGCTATCAGTGTTGGTGCTATAAAATTTGAAATAAAGTTTTAACCTAAATTGAAATATCTGTCATCATTGCAGAAGTAAATAAGAAAATGGTATGCACACTGACAGGTTTGAATAGTGTTTATGGTAACTGGGATGAAATAGCCAAGTAATGAAACAACGGAATGGTTGGTGGTGGGGCTGATCCATTACTCTGCCAAGGACCCAGTATTCCATGATCCAGCTCTGGGTAAGGCTATAGAGGTTAGGAAAGTGGGCAAATGTTTGTGGTTAGGATTACACTTAAGGATAAATAAAGTGTTAGATATAGTGTTCTAGATGACTGTTTTGTATGTGCTATCTGTCTAAGCTGTCTTGTGTAGTACTAGTGTTACAGAAGAGATTTTCTAAGGTAATGCGTATGTCAGGGTTAGTGGCAAAAGCAGACTTAAGTTTAGGGTTAGCATGCATTGGTAAGGTGGAGCAGGGATCCCCCTGCCCACTCCATCTTATAATGCATGTTAACCTTATCTCAGACCCTGCTTCTAACTCCAACCATAGTTGGTAAAAATGGGATAATGTACCCACAGAAAACAAAATTATACATTATTTAGACAAACTCCATACTGGGAAACAACCAATAATTTAGCATTACCGCCATTAGACCTCATTTTAAAACCTTCACAAATGAAAGATTTTTTTTTTTAGGCTATGCCCAACTATTTGGAATTATCTATCTTTGGTTGTGAGGCAGCAAGAAACACTTCAGTTATTTAGAAGCAAGATAACAGAAAACTGGGTAAGTGGACTGGTCAACTAACTCTTTAAGGACTTCAAATGCTATTGCTCCAATGATAATTGCTAGTCTTTCCATCTCAGCACATGCTGTAGTGAAATGTTTATTTTAAAGACATACTTTTAATCAAATGACAAGTGGTTGACTGCCTACCTATACTATTACCTGCATTTATAATTGTAAATAATATCAGGTACCAGTGGCCTAATGGATATAGCATTGAATAAGTCACTTGAAGTCTAGCTGTGGTAATATAATATTCACATTCTATCTCCTCCTGTCATCCTTGAGGATAGAGGAAAATTTTGAATAGGGTAAATTGGTTAGGCTTGAAACGGTCTGCAGACCATTTGCCTATTAACTTACCTATGAACCTATAACATAAACATGTATTATCTCTACTTTTTACTGTACTATATACGGCTCAGTGTATTCTTTAGACTGTGTGTAATTTTCTGTATTTTGTCTTGCACCATGGTGCCAGGGATGTAGCTGAAAGGGGTTTGTCAACCAGTCCAGTTCCCAGTTTTGAAAACAAAATAAATACATAAATAAAAATAAAGCCTAACACATTTTGGAATATGTCCTCATTCTTGACACTGAAGTATTGCATAGCACACATTTTTTTTTAAGAAAAATGTCCGAGAACAGCTTAATCTCAGAGAGGGATACATCTCTGTCTATATTTTCACTGTCTTTTTATGCCTTTATGTTCTTTATGACCTATGTTTATTCCCCTTCTTTGAAATGATGTTGGATTGATCACTCTTGAATCTATTGGAAGGCATGTACAAACACTGAACAGTTCATTTTGTGAACAATTTACACATTTCTTTCAGGCTGTCTACCCGTTGATAACATTTGCTTATTTGTGTCTTCCACCTAGCTTGTGTAATTCCTTCACTTTCTAACACTGTCCATTTTCTTTTTCTGATGTTTCTCTTAGAGTTAGTATTCTCAGAAAGCAAAGAGCTTTCATATTTCTCAGCTATTATGCTATAGCTATTCATATATTCTGACCTACCTCCCTAATTTATTAAAGTAACTGAGTACCTGTAGATATAATCAGCAATGTTATCTTCCCCCTCGGGGAAAACAGTTTGAATCCTGAAATAAATGCTCCCTAGGTAAGTCTTAATGGAATTCAAAAAGGCATTTTATTTAGATTGCTGCACTTGATGAATGCATCATTTCAGAAAAGTGGTTGATGTTTGATAGAGTATTCCGAAAATACACTCAGACTACACATTTCTTATGATTTGTATAATTAAATTATTAAAGCAGCTGTTTACATGAGGTGATTATATTTTCACTAGTCAAAACTATTATTTATTTTTGATTAATGTTCAGTTGTTTATCAGTAAAAATATAAGCTCAAATCTTTACACTTTAGTAATTCTCAAAGTGCTCTCACTTATCTAATTTAGTCTAGTTTGTGCCAATTTAATCCAACTCATTTTTGCACTTCTCCTGGGAAAAGAAGGCTGCTGTCTAAACTTTCTTAACATAGAAGCTTAATGTTATCAGCAGGAGGATAGAAATTGCACACTGCATACTGTACCATAGTTTCTCTTCGCTATTTTACATTAAGAAATATGGAATGTATCTTTAATATCTGCATATATACCAACTCTTTACATACTATATACGAATGTATATTAAATCTTCAATTTGTTTATATCATGTGGTTGTGATTCCTTACAAGCAGAGCTAGATAGCTTACAGTATAAAATGTATATAATATGTAATTCTTTTCTTTTATTTTCTAAACAAATGTATGAGTCATGTAGTTCCCAGTAGTATATAACAGTTTTGTGTGTGTGTGTGTGTGTGTGTGTGTGTGTGTGTGTGTGTGTGTGTGTGTGTGTGTGTGTGTGTGCGCATGCATGTGCAGTTTGATTTGCTCTAAAAGCAATTTTTCCCTTTTATCACATAGCTTTTGCTAAAGGGGTATGTTACCACTTTTACTGTGTTTTAGTCAAGATCAGCTAACAGTGGGTTTATGGATGTTTGCCTCTTTCCTCACTGTTATTCAGTCTTGGAGTTGACATATTTAAGCAGCAGGGAGTGTGTGGGATAAAGGAGGATTGCCACTGTAAAGAAATATTGTTTCTGTTTTATTTGTTTTTGATAAAATGTTTTTTTCAATGTATTTTCATGATATTCTTTTTTAATTTGCAGTTGTGCTTTAGTAATGAAAGTTATATACTTATACGTATATGTACAGGTCTACTTTAGAAGAGCAAAATACCACATACCCAACTTTCATAATGCTGAGACGACTTAACCGACAACCGCATTCCAATGACCTCCCAGAACACTGACTGAAAACTCTAGGTAAGTAACCACTTGGCCACACTAAAAAATAAATTAAAACCAAGGCAAATTAAACCAACCTAAGCCCCCCACACCCCCCTAACAAAACATACCGACTCTGAGATTGCACTCCAGTGAGGATAAGGGGCAAAGTTCAACATGGTGGCCAATTGGTTACTTACCTAGAGTTTTCAGTCAGTGTTCTGAGAGATCATTGAAATGTGATTCTCGGTTAAGTTGTCTCAGCTTTATGAAAGTCATTTATGTGGGATTTCGCTCTTCTAAAGTAGACCCATACATACATATACACTCACACACACACACACACACACACACACACACACACACACACACACACACACACACACACACACACACACATATGCATTTATACGCATACATATATGTAATAGTGAAAGAATAAAGCTGTGAGTACAAATCTTTGTAAAAATAATGTAGTTCATGGCATTCAAGTGAAAATAAGAAATACAAAGTTTTGTAGTTTAACTAAATGCAGAGCAAGCACCTTTAGCTCAATTTTACACTGCTGGGAAATGGTCTTTATTGTTTTTTTTTTTCGATACTTATGGCAGGAACAATGCTGAGTTCCTTCTTCAAGGTCTTCCATTCCTTGTGATTGATTTTATCTTCCCTAGCTACAGCTGTGAACCCACAGCTGTGGACATCAAATACCCTTTCATAAAAAGACAAACACTCTGTAAGTGGGCTTCTTTCATCTCGCTTTTTATATTACATTCAGTAGTTCATTAAACAAGTTTGGCCAGGTGTCTTTCTGTTCTTTAAGAAGTAGATACAACTGAATAAAAATATTTTTTTAACTTAAAAAAAGTATTTACAATGAACTCTTTATAACACTACCATAAACATTATTTAAATGAAAATGTATACATTTTTGAGTCACTTATATACTATCAAATGGAGAAAACTACACATTGTGTTACAGTTGGCCTGCAGCTTAAAACCACTGATTTCATGCCCTTCAGTGGGCTATGTGCTCAAGACATATCAGTCCATGTTGAGGTCTGCAGAGATAAGATTCTACCAAAGATTTTTGAGTTCTAATCTTGCTGTTAGCTTATCCATAAGAGGAAAGTGTGACCTGTCAGTAAAGTGAATTCTCTCCCAGACAGATCGTTGTTTCAGGGATAACTCAGTGCACATTTGATGGCTAGGCATTCTCTTTTGGTCACATAATTCTTAGTCTCTGTTCAGATTAGATACTATACTCCATTCAAAGACTGTAGGAGCACCACTCCTAAACCTACCTCCCATGCATCTGTATAGGGGACCAAAGCTAACACCTGGCCTTCAGCTTTAAAGTCCCTGATCTTTGCATTTCTGTTATACATCCATTTTTGCATATCACAAGCTCTTTCTTTGTGTTTCTATAATGTGGGTTGTACTACTTTTATCCCATCATGCAAGTGACTATACTGCTCTATGATACTTCTAAGTGTCTTCCCATTTTCTTCTGGCAATATCTAGTAGTCCATGATGGTGCCTGCTGTGCCTTAACTCCAAAGGACGGGGATAGTTTAAAGGTTGTGGTATTTCCTTAATGGGAAATAGGAGGACTGGTATTATCTGACTTACTGAAGTCATGAGATGCTAATACAGGCTCTGAGTCTGTCTTGTTTATCTATTGTCCACTTTTTCTTGAAAAGCATCTTCCTCTTTGTTAGGATTTTAAGAGGACATGCTACCAATGCAAAATTGGGCACCAGCTTCTAATAATATAAGTGAGTTCTCAGTGAAGTTAGGGGATATTAGTATAAGTGTACTGATCAATGAAAGCAAGGGACAGTAGTATGTGTGCCGCTCACTGAAAATGCAAGGGAAAGTAGGTGATAGTATTGTATGTGTATTGTTGCTCAGTGAAAGTAGGGGGTAATCTTATAAGTGTATTTCTTAGTGAAAATAGGGGAAAGTAGTATAAGTGTACTGATCAGTGAAAGTATGGGAAAGTAGTACTATTCAGTCAATGTGAGAGATAGTATTATAAGTTTACTGCGCAATGAAAGGACAGATGGAGGAAGTAGGGGACAGCAGCATAAGTGTACTGCTCAGTAAAAGGATGGGAATGGTAGTATAAGTGTAGTGAACAGCGAAAACACAGAGGGAGAAAGTAGGGAACAGTAGTATGTGTACTGCTTAGTGAAATGACAGAGGGAGATAGTATGGGATAACAGTATAAGTCTAGTGATCAGAGAAAGTAGGGCATATTATTATAATTGCATGGCTGAGTGAAAGAACACAATGAGAAAACTGGAAATAGTATTACAAATGTACTGTATAGTGAAAGTAGAGGATAGTAGCATAACTGTACTGATCAAAGTATATAGGGAACAATGCTATAAGTGTACTGCTCAGAAAATGTAGGTGATAGTAGTATAAATGTACTTCTCAGCAAAGGAGAGAGGATGAAAGTAGTGGTTAGTAGTATAAGTGTACTGCTTAGTGAAAGTATAGGATAGTACTATAAGTGAACTAATTACTGAAAGTATATAGAGCAAAAGTAGGGAAAGTAGTACAACAGTGCTGCTCATGGAAAGTAGGCTATAGTAGTATAAGTGCACTGCTGAGTGAAAATAAGAGATATTAGTAAACGTGGACTGCTCAGTGAAAGTAGAGGACAGTAGTACAGGTGCACTGTTCTGTGAAAGGACCGAAGGAGGAAGTAGGTGTTAGGAGTATAAGTGTACTGCTCATTGAAAATAGGGAATTTTAGTATAAATGTAATGCTTAAAGACAGTTTGGGATATTAGTATAATTTTACTACTCAGGGAAAGAACAAAGGATGAAAGTAGGGGACAGAAGTTTAAGTGTACTGATCAGTGAAAAGACAGCTGGAAAAAATAGAAGAGACTGGTACATACGTACTGCTCAGGGAAAGTAGAGATGGTAGAAGAAGTCTTCTGCTTAGGGAAAGTAGTGGATAGTAGTTTAAGTGAATTTCTAAGTAAAAGCAGGCAATGTGTACAGTCCAGTGAAAGTAGGGACAGTAGTATGAGTGTAGTGATCACTGAAAGTAGGAGAAATTAGTGGATTTGAACTGCCAGAGGAAGTAGGGAGTTATGGTATGAGTATACTTCTTAGTGAAATTAGGAGAAAGTAGTTTAACTGTACTGATCAGTGAACTAGTCAGTGCATGTACTGTAGATGATAATATTATACAATGTACTAAGTGAAATGACAGAGAGAGAAAGTAGAAGATGGTACTATTAGTGTACTGCTTAGTGAAAGAAGAAGATAGTAGTATAAGTGTACAGTTCAGTGAAAAACCAGAGGAAGAAAGTACAGGACAGTAGTATATTAGTACTGCTCGGTGAAAGGATAGAGGGGGGAAGTAAGGATCAGTAGTGCAAATGCACAGCTCAGTGAAAGTAGAAAACAATATGATCCAGTAAAAGTAAGGGATCATAAGATAAATGTACCTCTGATTAAAAGTAGGGCATAGTAGTATACTTGTAGTATTCAGTCAAAGTAGGGGACAGTAGTATACATGTACTGCTCAGTAAAAGTAGGGAATATTAGTATAATTGTACTTCTTCATGAAAGTAGAACAAATCTACTGTTCATTAAAAGTATGTGCTAATCACATAAGTGTAATGTTCAGTGAAAGTAGGAGAATTAGCATAAGTGTACAGCTCAGAGAAAGTAGGGGATAAAACTACACTTGTACTTCTCAGTGTAGGAGACAGTAGTGTAAGTGCACTAATCAGTGAAAGGATAGAGGTAGAAAACAGAGCATAGTACAAGTTTACTGCTCAGTGAAAGTAGGTTATCAGGGAAAGAATAGAGTGAGAATGTAGGGGACAGTAGTATAAGTATACTGCTCATGGAAAGTAAAGAGTACTAGCATACATGTACTGTTGACTGAAAGTAGGGGACAGTAGTAAAAGTTTACTGCTCTGTGAAAGGTGGGGAAAAAGCGTAAGTGTACTGCTCAGTATAAGTAGTTGACACTAATATAAGTGTACTACTCAGTGAGAGTCGGGGGTAGCAGTCCATGTGCACTGCTCATGGATTGCAAAGTATAGTAGTGTAAGTAAAACTAGGGAATATTATAGCAATAACCCATGCCTGGGTGTGGGTAATGCTGGATTTACCCACGATTGGCGTGGTTTGGTCCTGAGGGCGAAGCCCGAGGGACCAAACAAACCCAACCATGGGTAAATACAGCATTACCCACACCCAGAAGTGGGTTATTGCTATTATACCATGACATTATTTAAGAAAATAAACTATTACTTTTCTTAAATAATGGCATAGTATAATGCCTGTTTACTGCCCTTCCGCAGATGTCTGGCATCCGCGGCAGTTCTGATGTACTGCGCGCCTGCGCAGTACATCAGAGCTGTGGGCAAAAGCAATGGAGAAAGCAAGATCTCCGTTGCTTTTTTTTACTGTTTCGCTATGTTAAATGGGTTTAACATAGTGAGACAGCTTTAAAATAAGCAACGGAGATGTCTGTTGCTTATTTTAAAACTGTCTCGCTATGTTAAACCCATTTAACATAGCGAAACAGTAAAAAAAGCAACGGAGATCTTGCTTTCTCCATTGCTTTTTTTTTTTTACCTGTCTCGCTATGTTAAATGGGTTTAGCATAGCGAGACAGCTTTAAAATAAGCAACGGAGATCTCCATTGCTTATTTTAAAGCTGTCTCACTATGTTAAACCCATTTAACATAGCGAGACAGTGTTTTAAAAGTAGAGTTATACTAATGGAAAAAAGTCCGGGCGACCGGACCTTTTTCCATTAGTATAACTCGATTTACAATGTGCACGCTGGCCAATCAGCGTGCACGTTTTGGGGGGGGTCATGGTATAATATTATATGTGTACTGCTGAGTGAAAGTAGGGTACAATAGTAAAAGTTCACTGTTCAGTGAAACTAGGAGATAGTAATATGTGAGCTGTTCAGTGAAAGGACAGAGGAAGAAAGTAGGGGAAATAGTACAAGTGTACTACTCCGCGAAAGTATGGCCTAGTATTATATGTGTACTGATTAGTGAAAGTAGGGGACAGAGGTATAAGTGTCCTGCTAAATGGAAGTAGGGGATAGTAGTATAGGTGTACTCCTCAGTGAAAGTACAGCACAGTAACATAAGTGTACTGCTTAGTGAAAGGACAGAGGGAAAAAGTAGGGGAAATAGTACAAATGTACTGCTTTGCAAAAGGAGGGGTCAGTAGTATAAGTGTACTTCTCTGTGAAAATAGGAGACAGTAGTATAAGGATACTGCTCTGTAAAAGTAGGGGTTGTAGTATAGGTAGTGTACAGTAATACAAGTGTGCTGCACAGTAAAAGTAAGAGGTAGTAGTATAAGATTACTGCCTAGTGAAAATAGAGGATAGTAGTTTAAGAGCACTGCTCAGCAAAAGAAGAGGATAGTAGTATAGGTGCAGTGCTCAGTGAATTTAGGGGATGGCAGTATAACTGTACTGATCAATGAAATTAGGAGGTATTAGTAAAAGTGTACCACTCAGAAAAAGAATGAGATAATGCTACAAGTTCACTTATTAGTGAAAACAGGGGAATGCAGTATAAGTGTACTGCTCAGTGAAAGTAGGTGAAAGTAGTATAGTTGTACTGCTCATTGAATGTGTGTGATAGTATTATAAATATATATGCATAGTGAAAGGACAGATGGAGGAAGTAGTGTATAGCAGAATAAGTGTACTGCTCAGTTTAAGTAGGGGATAGTAGTGTAAGTGTAGTGATTAGTGAAATAGAGGGACAAAGAAGGGGAAAGTAGTATAGTAGTACTCATCAGTGAAAGGACAGATGAAAATGGAGGGAAAAATAGTGCAAGCGTACTGCTCAGTGAAAGTAGGGAACACTAGTATAGGTATACAGATCACTGCTCAGTGAATGGTCAGATGGAGGAAGTAGAGGATAGCAGTACACATTTACTGCTAAGTGAAAGTAGGGGTATAAAGGTAGTGTCAGTGAAACAACAGAGGGAGAAAGAAGGGGAGAGCAGTTCAGGTGTACTGCTCAGGGAAAGTAGGAAAGAGAAATATGTACTGTTCAGTGAAAGTAGGGGATAGTAGTATAACTTTACTGCTCAGTGAAAGTAGGGGATTGTAGTCAAAGTTTACTACATAGAGAATGTAGGCAATAGTAATGTAAGTAAAACTAGGTAATAGTGGTATAAGTGTACTGCACAGTGAAAGTAAGGAAAAGCAGAACAAGTGCTACTCAGTTAAAGAAGGTTATAGTAATGTAAGTGTAGAGATCAGTGAGAACGGGATATTAGTAGAAGTATACTGCTCAAATAAAGTAGGGAAGGATATTATAAGTGTAATTTTTAGTGAAATTAGAGTAAAGTAGTATAACTGGATTGATCAGTGAAAGCAAGGGACAGTAGTATAAGCGAACTGCTCAATGAATGTGGGTGAAAGTATAAATGTACACTGCTCAATGAAATGACAGAGATATGAAGTAGGGGGATTGTACTATAAGTGTACTGCTCAGTGAAAGTAGGGATAGTAATATAAGTGAACTGATCAGTGAAAAACAGAGGAAGAAAGCAGGGGATAGTAGAATAGGTGTACTGATCAGTGAATGTACAGAGAGAGAAAGTAGGGAACAGTAGTACCAGTGTAGCACTCAGTGATAGTAGTGAACAGTAGTATAAGTGGTCTATTCAGTGAATGTAGAGGATACTAGAATATATGTACTATTCAGTGAAAGAAGGGGGCAATAGTATCTGTTTACCGCTTAATAAAATTATGGGATATTAGTATAAGTGTACTCTCCTTGAAAGTAGAGAACAGAAGTAAATGTGTACTGCTCAGTAAAAGTATGGGATAGTAGTATAAGGGTAATGTTCACTGAAACTAGGGGATACTAATATAAGTGTGCTGTTCAGAGAAATTAGGGAATAATATTAAAGATGTACTTCTCAGTGAAATTAAGGGATAGTACTATAAGCATTCTGATTAATGAAAGGGGGGTACAGGATTATAAGGATACTGCTCAGTGAAAGTAGGGGATAGTATTTTACATGCTCTGATCAGTGAAAGCATGGGATAGTAGTACAATTGTACTGCTCAGTGAAAGGTGACAGGGAGATAGTAGGTGATAGTATTAAAAATGTACTACTCAGTAAACGTATATGATAATAGTAAAGTATACTGATCAGTGAAAGTGGGGGACAGTAGTTTAAATGTGCTGCCCAATGAAACAGGATAGTAGTTTAAGTGTACTGATCAGTAAAAGAACAGAGGGAAAGTAGTACAAATGTTCTATTAAGTGAACGTAGGGAACAGTAGCATACGTGTACTGCTCAGCAAAAATAAGGGATAGTAGTAGAAATGTTCTGCTCAGTTTAATTAGGGGAGAATAGTATGTGTACTGCTCAGTGGAATTAAGGGATAGTAGTGTAAGAGCACTGGTCAGTAAAAGAAGGGGATATTATAATAAATGGACTGCTCAGTGAAAGTAGGGTACAGTAGTATATGTGTACTGCTCTGTGAAAATAGGGCATAGTAGAATATGTGTACTGCTCGTTATATGTAGTGTACAAGATGCTGCTAAGTGAAAGCAGGAGAAACCACTACAAGTGAACTGCTCAGTAAATGTTGGGGATAGTAGTATATATGTATTTTTCAATGAAAGTTGGGGACAACTAGTTTGAGTGCAGTGCTCAAAAATAGAGGGTAGTAGTATAGGTGTACTGATCAGTGAAGGGACATAGCAGTTGTACAAATGTACTCCTCAGTGAAAGTAGGGCTAGGAGTAAAAGTATGCTGATTAGTGAAAGAAGGGGATATTAGTACAAGTGTACTGCTCAGAGAAGTTAGAGGATAATACTATGTCTACTTCTCAGTGAAATTGGGGGGTGTAGTGCTATAAGTGTACAGATGAAGGAAAGCAGGGTACAATAGTATAAGTACAGTACTCAATGAAAGGACAGAATGAGAAAGGTGTTGATAGTACTATAGTGTAAGCCTCAGTGAAAGTGATGGATAGTATTAGAGTACCTCTCAGTGAAAGTAGGGTACAGTTATATATGTCGCCTGAACAGTGAAAGCAGTGGATAATAGTAGATGTGTACTCCTCAGTGAAAATAGTGGAGAATAGTACTATAAGTATACTGCTCAGTGAAAGTAGGGAAGAGTAGAATATGTGCACTTTAAAGTGAATAGATAGAGGGAGAAAGTAGAGGATAGCAGTATAAGTGCACTGCTCAGTAAAAGTAGAGGATAGTACTGTAAGTGCACTGATCAGTGAAAGTAGAGGATATTAGTATATATGTACTGCTCAGGGAAAGGACACAGAAAGAAAGTAGGCAATAGTATTACAGATGCAATGCTCAGTGAAAGTAGAGGATAGTAGTATAAGTGTACTGATCAGTGAAACTATGGAACAGCAATATAAGTGTGGTGCTCAGTGAATGCAGGTGATATTGCCCAATGAAAGTAGGGTATAGTAGTATAAACACACTGCTCGAGGAAAGCAGGGTATAATAGTAAAAGTGTTCTGCTCAGTGAAAGTAGAGAACACTAATATAAGTGTATGGCTTAGGGAATGCAGAGGCAGTATCATAAGTGTGCAGCTTAGTATAAGTATCGAACACTAATATAAGTGTACTGCTCGATGAAAATAGGGGATAGTAGTAAAAGTGTACTGCTCAGGGAAAGTAGGAGACACAAATATAAGTGCACTGTTTAGGGAAAATAGGGGACAGTAGTACAAGTGCACTGCTCAGTAAAAGAAGAGGACAGTGCATAAGCTTACAGCTTAGTATAAATAAGGACACTAGTATAAGTGAACTGCTCAGTGAAATTAAGCGATAGCATTCTAAGAGTATTTCTCAGGGATAGTATGGGATAGTAGGGCAAGTGTACTGCTCAGTATAAATAGGGGATAATATTATAAGTGTTCTGCTCAGTGAAAGTAGGGGATTATAGTATAAATGTGCTGCTCAGTGATAGACGGGACAGAAGGATAAGTGTACTGCTCAGTGAAAATAAGGGATATTAGTAAAAGTGGACTTCTCAGTGGAAGTAGAGGACAGTAGTATAAGTGTGTTGCTCTTTCAAAAGACAGAGGGAGAAAACGGGACAGTAGTACAAGTGTACTGCTCAGGGAAAGCAGGCATATCAGTATATGTTTACTGCTTAAGAATAGTAGTGGATAGAAGTTTAGGTGTACTGCTCAGTGAAAGTAAATGATAGTAGTCTAAGTGCATTTCTCAGGGAAAGCAAACAATAGCATTGTAAGTGTACTGCTCAACAAAAGTAAGGTATAGCAGTATAAGTGTATTACTCAGTGAAATAAAGGAAAAGCAGAAAAGATGTACTACCCAGTAAAAGTGTACTGCTCAGAGAAAGTAGGGAATAATACTATTAGTGCACATCTTACTGAAATTAGGGGAAAGTATTATAAGTGTACTAATCAGTGAAAGTAGGGGGCAGTAATATAAGTGAACTGTTCAGGGCATATGGATGATAATGTTATAAATGTACCTCTCAGTGAAATGACAGAGAGAGGAAGTAGGGGATTGTACTATTAGTGTACATGTGAGTGAAAGTAGGGAACAGTAGTATAAGTGTACTGATCAGTGAAAAAAGAGAGGGAAAAAGTTGGGAACAGTAGTACAAGTGTGCATCTAAGTGAAAGGACAGAGGGAGATAATAGGGAATACCAGTATGTCTACTGGTTGGTGAAAGGTGGGCATATTATTATAATTGTATGTTCTCAGTGAAAGAACACACTGAGAAAGTTGGAAATAGTATTATAAATGCACTGTATAGGGAAAGCAGAGGATAGTAGCATAACTGTACTGATCAAAGTAAATAAGGAACAATGCTATAAGTGTACTGCTCAGAAAGTGTAGGTGATAGTAGTATAAATGTACTTTTCAGCAAAGGAGAGAGGAAGAAAGTAGGGGATAGTAGTATAAGTGTACTGCTCAGTGAAAGTATGGGTTAGTACTATAAGTGAAGTCATTGGTGAAAGGTCAGTGGGAAAAGTATGGGAATGTAGTACAAGAGAACTTCTCAAGGAAAGTTGGGTACAGTAGTATAAGTGTACTGCTCAGTGAAAATAAGAGATAGTAGTAAAAGTGTAATGCTCAGTGAAAGTAGAGGACAGTAGTATACATGTACTGGTCTGTGAAAGGACAGAGGGAGAAAGTAGGGGTTCATAGTGTAAGTGTACTGCTCAGTGAAAGTAGGGGATTTTAGTATAAATGTGCTGCTCAAAGATAGTAGGGGATATTAGTATAAGTGTACTGCTCAGTGAAGGGACAGAGGATGAAAGTAGGGGATAGTAGCATAAGTGTAATTCTCAGTGAAAGTAGGGGATAGTAGTTTAAGTGTACTGACCAGTGAAAGGACAGATGGAAAAAGTAGAGGAGGGTAGTACAAGTGTACTTCTTAGGGAAAGTAGGGGGATAGTAGTATGAGTCTACTGCTTAGGGGAAGTAGTGGATAGTAGTTTAGGTGTGCTGCTCAGTGAAAGTACAGGATAATAGTCTAAGTGCATTTTTTTAGTGATAGTAGTATGTGTACCGCTCAATGAAATTAAAGAAAAGCAGAACAAGTGTACAGCCCAGTGAAAGTAGGGGACAGTAGTATAAGTGTAGTGATCAGTGAAAGTAGGGGATATTAATGGAAGTGAACTGCCAGAGAAAGTAGGAAGTAATAGTATAAGTGTACTTCTTAGTAAAATTAAAGGAAAGTAGTTAAAGTGTACTGATCAATGAAAGTAGGGGCAATAGTATAGGTGAACCACTCAGTGCATATAGGTGATAGTATTATAAATGTACTTCTCAGTGATGACAGAGACAGGATTTACAGGATTGTAGTATAGTATAAGTGCACTGCTCAATGAAATTAGGGGATAGTAGTATAAGTGTACTGATCAATGAAAATACAGAGTGAGAAAGTAGGGGAGAGCGATATAAGAGTACTGCTTAGTGAAAAGACAGAGGGAGAAAGTAGGGGACAGTAGTACAAGTGTACTGCTCAGTGAAAGAAGAGAACAGTAAAGTAAGTGTACTGTGAAGCAGAAATATGGGATATTATTATGTGTCCTGCTCAGTAAAAGTAGGGGGTAGTAGCACAAGTGTACTGCTCAGTGAAAGTAGGTGATATTAGTATAAATATACTGCTTAGTGACAGTAGAGGAAGGTAGTATCAGTGTACTTCTCACTGAAAATAAAGGATAGTAGTACAAGTGTATTGCTCAGTGAAAATAAGGAATAGTAGTAGTATAAGTGTACTGCTTGGTGAAATTAGGAGACAATTTTGTAAGTGCACTGCACTGTGAAAGTAGAGAGTTGTAGTATAAGTGTACTGATCAGTGAAAGTGGAGAGTGCCAGTGTAAGTGTATGGCTCAGTGAAAGTAGGTCAGAGTAGTTAAGTATACTGCTCATTGAAAGTATGGAATAGTAGTATAAGTGTACTGATCAGAGGAAGGACAGAAACAGAAAGTAGTTGTTATTAGTACAGGTGTACTGCTCAGTAAAAGTAGGGGATAGTGGCATAAGTGTGCTGCTCAGTGAAAGTAGCAGACAGTAGTATATTGTATTGTAGTATATTGTACTGCTCAGTGAAAGTACAGAGGGAGAAAGTATGGAAGAGGAGTAGAAGTGTGCTGTTCTGTCTAAGTAGGGGAGAATAAGTGTATTGCTCAGAAAATGAGCAGCTGGGGAAAGTAGATGACAGTAGTACAAGTGTACCAGCCATTGAGAAATAGGAGATAGTAGTATAAAGTTTCCTCTTCTGTGAAACTAGGGGATATTCATAGAAGTATACCACAAAAGTAGGAGATAGTATTATAAGTACACTGCTTGGTGAAATTAGGGGACAGTATTGTAGGTGCACTGCACTGTGAAAGTTGGGGATTGTAGTATAAAAGTACTGATCAGTGAAAGTAGAGAATGGCAGTATAAGTGTATGGCTCAGTGAAAGTAAGCGAGAGTAGTTAAGTATGCTGCTCAGTGAAAGTACAGGATAGTAGCGTAAGTGTACAGATCAGTGAAAGGACAGATGGAGAAAGTAGTCATCATTAGTACAGGTGTGCTGCTCAATGAAAGCAGAGGACAGCAGTATAAGTGTATTGCTCAGTGAAAGCAGAGGATAGTATTATTAGTGTACTGCTCAATGAAAGTAGGGGATAGTGGTATAAGTTACTAATAAGTGAAAGTAGGGAATAGTAGTAGAAGTTCACTACTCAGGGAAAGTAGCAGATAGTACTATAAGTGTACTGCTCAGTGAAAGCAGCAGTTAGCAGTATATTTGTACTGCTTAGTGAATGCACAGAGGGAAAAGTGCAGCACAGGAGTACAAGTGTTCTGTTCTGTGAAAGTAGGAAATAGTATAAATGTACTACTGAGCGAAGGTAGGGGATAGTGGCATAAGTGTGCTGCACAGTGTAAGTAGGGGAGAGTAGAATAAGTATACTACTCAAAAAATGGACAGAGGGAGAAAGTAGAGGACAGTAGTACAAGTGTACTGATCATTGAAAAATAGGGGATAGTAGTATAAGTATACTGTTCTTTGAAAATAATGAATAGTTGTATAAGTCTACTGGGAAAGTAGGGGATAATATTATAAGTATACTTCTCAGTGACCCTAGGGGGTAGTAGTATAGGCGTATTGTTCAATGAATGTAGGGAATAGTAGTATAAGTGTACTGCTCAGTGAAAGCAGGGGACAGTAGTACAAGTTTACTGCTCAGTAAGAGGACAGAGAAAGAGAAAGTAGGCGATAGTAGTACAAATACAGTATACTGCACAATGGAAAAAAGGTGTAGAAGTATAGGTGAACTGCTCTGTGAAAGTAGGGGATAGTATTATAAGTATACTGCTCAGTGAAAGTAGGAGATAGTAGTTTAAGTGGACTGATCAGTGAAAGTAGGGAATAGAAGTATAAATAATCAATGAAATGAGGAAATAGAAGTATAAGTGTACTGCTCAGTGAAAATAGGGGATAGTAGAATAAGTATACTGCTTAGTGAAAGTAGGAGATGGTAGTAACAGTGTACTGCTCAGTGAAAGTAGAAGATAGTAGTGTACATGTATTATTCAGTGAAAGTACACAGGGAGAAATGTGAGCAGAAGTACAAGTGTTCTGATCAGTGAAAGTAGGCGACAGTAGTATAAGTGTACTGTTCAGCAGAAGGATAGAGGAATGAACTAGGGGGCTTCAGATAAGTGTACTGCTCATTTAAACTAAAGATATACAAGTATGTGTATTGCTCTGTGAAAGTAGGGGAAAGTATTATAAGTATACAGCTCGGTGAATGTTTGGGATCATATTATAAGTGTACTTCATAGTGAAAGTAGGAGACACTAGTATACGTGCACTGTTCAGCGAAAGCAAGGCACAGTACTATAAGTGTACTCCTCAGTGAAAGTTGAGGATTGTATGATAATTGAAAAAAATCAGTAAAAGCACAAGTCTACTGCTTAGTGAAAGGATGGAAGGACAGAAGGAGAAAGTAGAGAACAATGGAAAAGTGTGCTGTTCAGTGAAAGTAGGAGACAGTAGTACAAATGTAATGCTTAGTGAAAGTATGGGATTGTAGTATACATGTACTATTTGACAAAACTAGCTGACAGTAGCATAAGTGTACTGCTCAGGAAAAGTAGGGGAGAGTAGTATAAGTCAAAGCAGGGAATAGTAGTACAAGGGTTTTTCTCAGTAAACTAGGATATAGAAGTATAACTGTGCTGCCCAATGAATATGAGTGATAGTATACTAAATGTACTTCACAATGAGAGGTCAGATGGAGGAAGAGGTGGATAGTAGTATAAGTCTTCTAGTGAGTGAAAGTAGGGAATATTACTATAAATGTACTGATCAGTGAAAAGACAGCAGGGAAATATAGGGGACTGTAACACAAGTCCAATTATCAGTGAAAGGACAGGGGTAGAAAGTGTTCAGTGAAAGTGGGGGAATAGTAGTAGAAAAGTACTGTTCAGAGAAAGTAGGGGCTAGTAGTATAAGAATACTGCTCAATGAAAATAGGGAATAGTAGTAAAAGTGTACTGCTCAGTGAGTGAACAGAGGGAGAAACTAGCAGAAAGTGGTACAAGTTTTATGCTCAGTGAATGATTGGTTTAGGCTCATAGGATCATAGGAAATTACTAGGCTATTGACCTGGAAGTCATTTCAAGCCTAGCTGTTTCATCCCAATGTAATACCATAGAAATGTTAGTTAATACCCAAGATTTCATTTAGTTATGGCTGCCCATGTCCAGGATGGTTGTGGGTGCTATTCCTGGTAAAATTTATTGTGCCTCATCTACTCGTTCAGGTTCCTCTTGAACAGTGTCATAGAGGTACACTGTTTCACATGAATAGGTAGCCTATTCCAAATATGCAGCAGTCGCTGAGAGAAAAATCTGTCCCTCCAGCATGTCCTATTTAAGTCACAGGCCATATTTAGGTCCCTGGAATAGATAGCCTTAATCCTGTTTAATTCATGGATATGCAGCACGTTTATTAGGTTTGAGTCTGAGATTGCTCTGCAAACCAGGCATAAGTGTCCCCTAAGAAGCTTATATAATACAGAGTATAGTGACAGGGACATTAGTCGATCTGTATATGGCATGTGCTGGAGTCTCTTGATCTCCTTAGTTAGAATCCTCTTAGGTTTCTCCAATTGTTGCAGGTGCTTTGTACAGTACATGCCGAACAGGCGTTATACTCAATTATTGGCGGATTAGTGCGGGTATAGGTACATAGGTTCATAGGTAGGTACTAGGCTATCGGCCCTGGGGCCTATACAAGCCCAGCCAAAAAGGTACCCTTGCTTTTGCCACCCAAGAAAATTATTTTCCTGTGCCACTGTCGAGCAGAGCCACAGAGGTGATCCCCGGGGTGAATTTCTATTTCCCATCCAATCATCAAAGATTTTTCTTGAAGAGTGCTAATGAGGAGCTTTGTTTGATATAGATAGATAGTTTATTCCAGAGTATGGGAAGTCTCTGGGACAGGAATCTATCTCTCGGCATGTTCTGTTTATTGTGGTGACAAGGTTTAGGTCCCTAGGCGTGTAGCTTGGGGGGTTAGGATTTCTTTAAGTGGAGCAAATCCAAGAGCTCTGGGTTTGACATAGCTTTGTATGTTAGGCAGAGATCACTTCTGAGTAGGCAATATCGACGGAGTAAAGCTGGAGTTTTTGAGGCGGTCTGTGTAGGGCATCTGTTTGAGGCCAGTAATCCTCTTTGTGAGGTATTTCTGAGGCCTTTCCAGCTGTTGTAGATGTCTTGTGAGGTGCATAACAAAAGGGGCATTATACTCTATAATGGGTCTAATGAGTGATGAGTAGAGGGGAACAATGACCTCTTTTTTTCTGGATGAGAAACCTTTTGTGATGAGATGTACCACGTACAAGGATTTCCTGACTACTGTGGCAATGTGATTGTCAAAGGAGAGACTACTGTCCACCTGTCACACTTTCAGAGGAAATATAACCCCTTTTTCCTTTCAAGCCGATGCCTTTACTAATAAAGTGTGCAACATAGAAAGCCTTCCTTACTAGAGTAGACACATAATGGTTGAAGTTAAAGTTGCAGTCAACTTGTGATCCCAGATCCCGTACCACTTCATGGGTACTTAGGGTGTTGTTGATTTGACAGTGTGAAGGGACATTGTTTGTGCCAAAGGGCATGATGATGCATTTCTTTGCATTCAGTTTGAGACTGTGACTAAGACACCAGTTATTGGTTTGAGAGAGTATACTGACAATATTTGGGGATTGAATAATTGCACCCAGTTTGCAGTCATCTGCAAACTTGGTCGCTCTAACCCTTAGTTTTGACCTGAAATTCTGAGAAGTATATACCAAACAGTAGGGGGTCAGCACTAACCACTGTGGCACCCACTGGTAACAGGTCTGCTGGTTGAGGTAGAGTCACCCACTTTGATAGTGTGTGTCTGGTTTGCAAGCCATTTGGCAACCCATCTTACAAAGAAGGGTTTACATTCAGTTTACTAAGTTTATCAGTAATGCCTGAGTGTGGGATTGTGTCAAAGGCCTTTGCCAAATTGAGGAATGCTGTTTGCACAGATTTACCCTCACATTGGCCATGTTCACATTTTCAAAAAATTTACCGGATTTAACAGGCAGGATCTGCCCTTGATGAAGCTAAATTGGGTAGGATCCAGGGTTTGAAGATCACTTATGTCTTTATTTATGAAGTCCAAAATTATACATTTCATGGCCTTACAGATGAAGCTGGTCAGGCTTATGCATCTGTAATTCCACGGAGCTGTTGTTAGGCTACCTTTGAGGAAGGAATAATTGTTGCTGTTCTCCATTCCACAGGAACCAAGCCTATGTTTAGACTATGATTGAAAAGGGTACCTAATGGTGATGCTAGTTCATGTTTGAGCCTGTTTAGAAGACAGCCTGAGATGCCATCTGGTCCCATAGAGGCTGTGTTTTTTGCCTTGGACAAGGCTTTGATGACCTTTTCTTCAGACATGTGGGGTGGAGATAGGGAAGGTTTGTGATAGGTTTGAAGTGGATAGAGGAGTGGAATTTTCACCAAGCCTATCTGCTAGCAGGTTTGCTATCTCTGTGGGGTCAATGTGTGTGATACCATTGGCCAATAGTTCTGCACATACTTGGGCCCCCCTTTTTAGGCTACACACATAGTTGTGAAAGGCCTTATGGTTTCCCTTGGCTGGCTGTGCTAGCTAAGTTTTTCTTAAAGAACCCCTTAGAGGATTTGAAAAGTTGTCATTTGTTTTCTTGGACAGCAATGTTTTGCATTTGTTTTAAAGTTTGTTGATGCTGGATGTCCACCATGGTGGCTTGTTTTTACTTGGGGCTCTGGATTTGATTCTTTCTGGTACAGCCAGGTCTATACACTTGCACAAGTGATTCTACAGAGCTTTAGTGAAAGCTTTGGTGTAGTTACTACTTCCAGCTGGGATTTGGGACTCAGAATGCATTTATACCATCACTTAGGAAGGTATAGTTTACCTTGTTGAAGTTTTTTAGTCTGATTTATCTCATTCTAAGTTCTAGTGTTGGTCTTAGCTTGAAGGTGGCTGATTTGTGGTTAGATTTAACTAATAAGGGTCCGACAGTTGTAGTAGTGTATCTGTTGGACATGTTAGTGAGGACAAGATCTATTATGTTGTCAGGGTATGAATAATTTGTTCCAGGGCATTTGAGTTAACAAAGTCAAGAAACTTTTGAACTAGTGAGTTAGGACTAGCATAGGTTACCCAGTTGATGGTGGAATAATTGTAATCCCCCGCAACCAGAGTGTTTGGTAATATTTGGATTTTCTTCATACTGGTCATGACCCATGGATGGGGATTCTCTAACTGGCTATGACTTGAATGGGGGTCTTACCCACCTTAACCAGAACTTGGAGTAACTCCATGAAGTTGTCCCGTCTAACTAGACAGGTGAAGTTATCTCTAATATAGGTAGAAACACCACCTGCTTTGGTTCTTACATATTTATTTTGTGGTCTGAATGTGTGGAAGGCATTGCAGCATTGCAAGACTGGAGTACTACCTTAGGCCTTGAACCAGATTTCTAAGATTGGACATACATCTACATCTTCCAGTGATAGAAGTCCTTCCAGTGTGTGCAGTTTTTGGTTTAAGCTCCTAGCATTTAGTAGCATGAACCTTATTTTGTTATGATTGGCAAATTTCATATTGGTAAGTTTATCTTTGAGACCTTACCTAAAAAGGGCACCATGGGGGAGTTAAGTGCCTTTGCCAGCAGCCAAAACACTAGAGGTGCCAGGTGCAAACTTTCTCTGGGAAAGAGGGAAAAAAAAGTAATTTATGCCCGGGGGAGAGAAAGAGAAAGTAGGCGATAGTAGTACAAATACAGTATACTGCACAATGGAAAAAAGGTGTAGAAGTATAGGTGAACTGCTCTGTGAAAGTAGGGGATAGTATTATAAGTATACTGCTCAGTGAAAGTAGGAGATAGTAGTTTAAGTGGACTGATCAGTGAAAGTAGGGAATAGAAGTATAAATAATCAATGAAATGAGGAAATAGAAGTATAAGTGTACTGCTCAGTGAAAATAGGGATAGTAGAATAAGTATACTGCTTAGTGAAAGTAGGAGATGGTAGTAACAGTGTACTGCTCAGTGAAAGTAGAAGATAGTAGTGTACATGTATTATTCAGTGAAAGTACACAGGGAGAAATGTGAGCAGAAGTACAAGTGTTCTGATCAGTGAAAGTAGGCGACAGTAGTATAAGTGTACTGTTCAGCAGAAGGATAGAGGAATGAACTAGGGGGCTTCAGATAAGTGTACTGCTCATTTAAACTAAAGATATACAAGTATGTGTATTGCTCTGTGAAAGTAGGGGAAAGTATTATAAGTATACAGCTCGGTGAATGTTTGGGATCATATTATAAGTGTACTTCATAGTGAAAGTAGGAGACACTAGTATACGTGCACTGTTCAGAAGCAAGGCACAGTACTATAAGTGTACTCCTCAGTGAAAGTTGAGGATTGTATGATAATTGAAAAAAATCAGTAAAAGCACAAGTCTACTGCTTAGTGAAAGGATGGAAGGACAGAAGGAGAAAGTAGAGAACAATGGAAAAGTGTGCTGTTCAGTGAAAGTAGGAGACAGTAGTACAAATGTAATGCTTAGTGAAAGTATGGGATTGTAGTATACATGTACTATTTGACAAAACTAGCTGACAGTAGCATAAGTGTACTGCTCAGGAAAAGTAGGGGAGAGTAGTATAAGTCAAAGCAGGGAATAGTAGTACAAGGGTTTTTCTCAGTAAACTAGGATATAGAAGTATAACTGTGCTGCCCAATGAATATGAGTGATAGTATACTAAATGTACTTCACAATGAGAGGTCAGATGGAGGAAGAGGTGGATAGTAGTATAAGTCTTCTAGTGAGTGAAAGTAGGGAATATTACTATAAATGTACTGATCAGTGAAAAGACAGCAGGGAAATATAGGGGACTGTAACACAAGTCCAATTATCAGTGAAAGGACAGGGGTAGAAAGTGTTCAGTGAAAGTGGGGGAATAGTAGTAGAAAAGTACTGTTCAGAGAAAGTAGGGCTAGTAGTATAAGAATACTGCTCAATGAAAATAGGGAATAGTAGTAAAAGTGTACTGCTCAGTGAGTGAACAGAGGGAGAAACTAGCAGAAAGTGGTACAAGTTTTATGCTCAGTGAATGATTGGTTTAGGCTCATAGGATCATAGGAAATTACTAGGCTATTGACCTGGAAGTCATTTCAAGCCTAGCTGTTTCATCCCAATGTAATACCATAGAAATGTTAGTTAATACCCAAGATTTCATTTAGTTATGGCTGCCCATGTCCAGGATGGTTGTGGGTGCTATTCCTGGTAAAAATTTATTGTGCCTCATCTACTCGTTCAGGTTCCTCTTGAACAGTGTCATAGAGGTACACTGTTTCACATGAATAGGTAGCCTATTCCAAATATGCAGCAGTCGCTGAGAGAAAAATCTGTCCCTCCAGCATGTCCTATTTAAGTCACAGGCCATATTTAGGTCCCTGGAATAGATAGCCTTAATCCTGTTTAATTCATGGATATGCAGCACGTTTATTAGGTTTGAGTCTGAGATTGCTCTGCAAACCAGGCATAAGTGTCCCCTAAGAAGCTTATATAATACAGAGTATAGTGACAGGGACATTAGTCGATCTGTATATGGCATGTGCTGGAGTCTCTTGATCTCCTTAGTTAGAATCCTCTTAGGTTTCTCCAATTGTTGCAGGTGCTTTGTACAGTACATGCCGAACAGGGCGTTATACTCAATTATTGGCCGGATTAGTGCCGGGTATAGGTACATAGGTTCATAGGTAGGTACTAGGCTATCGGCCCTGGGGCCTATACAAGCCCAGCCAAAAAGGTACCCTTGCTTTTGCCACCCAAGAAAATTATTTTCCTGTGCCACTGTCGAGCAGAGCCACAGAGGTGATCCCCGGGGTGAATTTCCTATTTCCCATCCAATCATCAAAGATTTTTCTTGAAGAGTGCTAATGAGGAGCTTTGTTTGATATAGATAGATAGTTTATTCCAGAGTATGGGAAGTCTCTGGGACAGGAATCTATCTCTCCGGCATGTTCTGTTTATTGTGGTGACAAGGTTTAGGTCCCTAGAGCGTGTAGCTTGGGGGGGGTTAGGATTTCTTTAAGTGGAGCAAATCCAAGAGCTCTGGGTTTGACATAGCTTTGTATGTTAGGCAGAGATCACTTCTGAGTAGGCAATATGCGACGGAGTAAAGCTGGAGTTTTTTGAGACGGTCTGTGTAGGGCATCTGTTTGAGGCCAGTAATCCTCTTTGTGAGGTATTTCTGAGGCCTTTCCAGCTGTTGTAGATGTCTTGTGAGGTGCATAACAAAAGGGGCATTATACTCTATAATGGGTCTAATGAGTGATGAGTAGAGGGGAACAATGACCTCTTTTTTTCTGGATGAGAAACCTTTTGTGATGAGGTGTACCACGTACAAGGATTTCCTGACTACTGTGGCAATGTGATTGTCAAAGGAGAGACTACTGTCCACCTGTCACACTTTCAGAGGAAATATAACCCCTTTTTCCTTTCAAGCCGATGCCTTTACTAATAAAGTGTGCAACATAGAAAGCCTTCCTTACTAGAGTAGACACATAATGGTTGAAGTTAAAGTTGCAGTCAACTTGTGATCCCAGATCCCGTACCACTTCATGGGTACTTAGGGTGTTGTTGATTTGACAGTGTGAAGGGACATTGTTTGTGCCAAAGGGCATGATGATGCATTTCTTTGCATTCAGTTTGAGACTGTGACTAAGACACCAGTTATTGGTTTGAGAGAGTATACTGACAATATTTGGGGATTGAATAATTGCACCCAGTTTGCAGTCATCTGCAAACTTGGTCAGCCACAACCCCTTAGTTTTGACCTGAAATTCTGAGAAGTATATACCAAACAGTAGGGGGTCCAGCACTAACCACTGTGGCACCCCACTGGTAACAGGTCTGCTGGTTGAGGTAGAGTCACCCACTTTGATAGTGTGTGTCTGGTTTGCAAGCCATTTGGCAACCCATCTTACAAAGAAGGGGTTTACATTCAGTTTGCTAAGTTTATCAGTAATGCCTGAGTGTGGGATTGTGTCAAAGGCCTTTGCCAAATTGAGGAATGCTGTTTGCACAGATTTACCCTCACATTGGCCATGTTCACATTTTCAAAAAAAATTTACCGGATTTAACAGGCAGGATCTGCCCTTGATGAAGCTAAATTGGGTAGGATCCAGGGTTTGAAGATCACTTATGTCTTTATTTATGAAGTCCAAAATTATACATTTCATGGCCTTACAGATGAAGCTGGTCAGGCTTATGCATCTGTAATTCCACGGGGCTGTTGTTAGGCTACCTTTGAGGAAGGGAATAATTGTTGCTGTTCTCCATTCCACAGGAACCAAGCCTATGTTTAGACTATGATTGAAAAGGGTACCTAATGGTGATGCTAGTTCATGTTTGAGCCTGTTTAGAAGACAGCCTGAGATGCCATCTGGTCCCATAGAGGCTGTGTTTTTTGCCTTGGACAAGGCTTTGATGACCTTTTCTTCAGACATGTGGGGTGGAGATAGGGGAAGGTTTGTGATAGGTTTGAAGTGGATAGAGGAGTGGAATTTTCACCAAGCCTATCTGCTAGCAGGTTTGCTATCTCTGTGGGGTCAATGTGTGTGATACCATTGGCCAATAGTTCTGCACATACTTGGGCCCCCCTTTTTAGGCTACACACATAGTTGTGAAAGGCCTTATGGTTTCCCTTGGCTGGCTGTGCTAGCTAAGTTTTTCTTAAAGAACCCCTTAGAGGATTTGAAAAGTTGTCATTTGTTTTCTTGGACAGCAATGTTTTGCATTTGTTTTAAAGTTTGTTGATGCTGGATGTCCACCATGGTGGCTTGTTTTTACTTGGGGCTCTGGATTTGATTCTTTCTGGTACAGCCAGGTCTATACACTTGCACAAGTGATTCTACAGAGCTTTAGTGAAAGCTTTGGTGTAGTTACTACTTCCAGCTGGGATTTGGGACTCAGAATGCATTTATACCATCACTTAGGAAGGTATAGTTTACCTTGTTGAAGTTTTTAGTCTGATTTATCTCATTCTAAGTTCTAGTGTTGGTCTTAGCTTGAAGGTGGCTGATTTGTGGTTAGATTTAACTAATAAGGGTCCGACAGTTGTAGTAGTGTATCTGTTGGACATGTTAGTGAGGACAAGATCTATTATGTTGTCAGGGTATGAATAATTTGTTCCAGGGCATTTGAGTTAACAAAGTCAAGAAACTTTTGAACTAGTGAGTTAGGACTAGCATAGGTTACCCAGTTGATGGTGGAATAATTGTAATCCCCCGCAACCAGAGTGTTTGGTAATATTTGGATTTTCTTCATACTGGTCATGACCCATGGATGGGGATTCTCTAACTGGCTATGACTTGAATGGGGTCTTACCCACCTTAACCAGAACTTGGAGTAACTCCATGAAGTTGTCCCGTCTAACTAGACAGGTGAAGTTATCTCTAATATAGGTAGAAACACCACCTGCTTTGGTTCTTACATATTTATTTTGTGGTCTGAATGTGTGGAAGGCATTGCAGCATTGCAAGACTGGAGTACTACCTTAGGCCTTGAACCAGATTTCTAAGATTGGACATACATCTACATCTTCCAGTGATAGAAGTCCTTCCAGTGTGTGCAGTTTTTGGTTTAAGCTCCTAGCATTTAGTAGCATGAACCTTATTTTGTTATGATTGGCAAATTTCATATTGGTAAGTTTATCTTTGAGACCTTACCTAAAAAGGGCACCATGGGGGAGTTAAGTGCCTTTGCCAGCAGCCAAAACACTAGAGGTGCCAGGTGCAAACTTTCTCTGGAAAAGCAGAAAGGTTTGTTGATCATGGCATCCCAGGCTGAAAGGAACTAGATTCCCTTTGAATGACACCAAAAACTAAACCAATTATTGAAATCAATAATTTTTTGTTTATACTGTGGCATAATTCTAGGTAAGGGTAGTATGCTGCTTAAGGCTAGGGAAATACCTGTCTGGGACATGTACTCAGAGAGATGAATCATGTCTGAATTTATGTACCCCAGGATTTATCAAGCTCTGCGCGGTGTGCAGGAATAGTGCAGGAGCTGCTGGAGGCAATATGGCCGCCGAGAGATCCAGGAACAAGCTCCCAGGATGTGCATGAGCGCTCCTGCACTATTCCTGCACAGACACAGCTCCTCTGTGCAAATTACCCCATCTGCAGGTGAAACCATGCAAATTAGGTGAATTTGCAATCCAGGAAGCTGGCAGCCAGCCATGCAGTACTAGTGTAGTCTGCAGAAATGTAATTGGTTAGTAACCGAGTACATTTCTGCAAACTACAAAACGGAGCCATGACAGCTCCAAATAAAGGGTGTATATAATGTGGAAAGCATGCCATTGGCCAAATATATGGCCATTGGCATGGAAAACAGTTGCAAAAAAATATATAATTTTTATTTTTTTAGTCGATTTCAGCTGTTTAAGCATAGAGCAGTAGCACACAAAAGGGCTCGGGCCGAAAATAAAAAAAAAATGTGAAATAAGCATTCTATCCAAAATCACAATTTTGCCATTATACTCAATGGTGGGCAGAAGACAACATGGCCAGTGAATAGTGATTGCTAAGGGGGAAGGCTCAGTGTCAGACCTGTAACTAAGCATTAGCAGGCAATCCTATGCAAATGAGGGGAATGATACTGAATACCAGATCCCCCCCTCATGGCTAGCCTGCAACCAACCGTGTAGTTGCAGGAAGACCATGGTGCAAGCCTAAAAGTTAGCTGACATCATAGAGGGTGTGGCAGGCATACTGTAAGCTTATTGGAGCCCTGTGGCTTGGGTTTACTCTTAGCTTAGCAGAGCTAAACAACGGGGTGTGTCTGAAGCTGCCAAACACTCTTTACATTGCCTAAGCGGGTGTGCATGCCGCACACTGTGTTTTAAAGGAAAAAAAAATGTAAACTAGGAAATAGTAGCTCCGTGCACATCTGAGCACTGTGTTTGTGCAGCGTGCCCCTAGGCTTAAACAGGAAGGCAATGGGAAGAGAAAACAGCAATAGGAAGGCAATCAAGGAGAACTAGCATATCTGGCAGGTCAGAATCAGCCAATTACACAGGCAGAAGCCCAGCCCAGCACACCACTCTAAACTATGCAAACACCTTTCCCTCTGGTTTTCCCCACAAACTCTACACCACCGGTGTACACAAGCTGGGAAATTTTACTTACCAAAAGCAGCAAAATGATAGGAGTTGCAGCAGCTATCATAAATCAACATGTGGAAGAGGCTGAGGGTGGTAGGGATGAGAATGCTGATGACCTACCCACAGTGAGGAGAAGGAGAAGAGTGGACAGACACAGGGTAGCCTACCAGGGGCTACATGAGCTGGAGATAGTGGAGTGTTATAGGGTGGACAAGGACCTCCTATAGCAAATTGTTGAGCTGTGCTGGCCACACTTCACACACAGAACCAGCAGAGGGGAAGCCATCCCAGTGGATACCAAGGTATGTGTAGGCCTAAGAATACTAGCCAGAGGTACCTTCCAAAGGACAACTGGGAATATTATCGGGATCTCACAGGCATCAGCATCCAGGGTACTCCACCAGTTCCTGGATGCCATGTCAGCACATGCCAGTGAGCACGTATATTTCCACAACAGCCATGAGGCGTTGATCAGCAATATGTGTCTCTTAAACCAAATAGCAGAAAACTCTGAGGTAGTAGGTGCTATAGACTGCACACAGATATGATTCAAAGCACCACCCGGTAAGTGGGGTAGGGTCTACCTCAACTGCAAGGGCTTCCCCTCCATCAACTGCTAGGTCATGTGCGATGCCCAGGGCATTATGATGAATGTGTGTGCTGGCTGCCCTGGAAGCTATCACAACTCCCACATCTGGCATATGATGCAGCTGTACCAGAGATTTGCCAATGAGGACATCATTTATGGCCACCTAGTGGGGGATGTTGGTTATGCACTGGAGCCATGGCTGATGACACCCATCAGAAATGCACACACATCCAAACAAAGAACTCCATAATGAGACTCACGCACAGACCAGAATCATAATAGAGCATGTGTTTGGGATGCTCAAGGCATGGTTCTGGTGCCTGAACACATCTGGTGGAGCCTTGCAGTACTCACCAGCTACATGTACCCAAATTGTCATTGTATGTGCCATACTACACAATATGATCCTGCAGAAACAGCTGCAGCAGGAACAGCACAGGGCAGGGCCACACAACCCCCCACCATTACCAAGGTCAGCACAGGCACAGAGTGACTCAGAGGATGAACAACCTGAGCCTGCCCCAGTAGGCAGAAGGAGGTGTGCCCAGTATGCACAGGCCATGGCAAAGAGGCAACGCATAGCACATACACTGACATGGTAGAAACCCGGGGAATGAAACCTCTCTCTGATTCACACATACAGTAAAAGGGATGCCAAACATGACACTACCTGTGCTTATCCATGTATTGGGAGTGCACAATGTGCATCCAACATAGTTAGATCTCCAGCACCATCCTCAATACTGGCACAGCCACAAGGTAAGTCACTCTCCCTATCAATTGCCAAATGGAGTTGTATGTTATTTTACTTGCATCGATGGTATGGATGTGAGCATGCAAGGAATCGGGTGGCTGAATGGGATACCAGCAGATAGTAGACACCTATAGTGGCAGCATGAGATCTGTAAAAGATACTGGTGTCACCACAGTAGCCAGTATTAGACAAGGTGACAAAATTCACTGCAGGAAATGTGGTGAGCCACATGTGTGTCCATAGGACACACACATGCCAGTCAGGGAGGCTCACATACTCAACAACAGTCTCAGCCAGCAGGGCAGGTGTAGACAATGGCCTCTGATTGATGGCTATGGAGAACATCCCCCATCCAGACCTACACAGACAGACGACAACAGGTCAGGCAGTGGGATGTTAGTTCTAAAGGGTAAGAAGTCTGAAACTGAAATGTAGGTCAATCAAAACTAAGATCTGTAGTACACTGATATCCCTCTAGTCAGCATAATAGGTCAGACTACAGAATGAAATGGAGTACCTGAAATACCAGTACAGTCATAGCAAATGTGTGCAAGTGTCAGGTGTGCCCCCCCCAATCCTATGTAGAACTGTAGTAACATGTATGTGTAGGTATAATAACAGTGAAGAACAGATTACCTGAGCCGGCCAAAATAGCAGGGTAGATTGTAGCATGTGTACAATATGCAGGGCTGCATGTGTTAGGTTGGTATGTGTTGTATATTGTGTGAGAGTGGTCAGTATGTAGGCATGGTGAAGTTTGTCCTGGTGGCCATTGGACAGTACTGCTGATGACAGGGCCAAGTTCTCACAACTGCAGTGCCAAAAACAATGCACCCCAGCAAAACACATTCCAGCAGTAAGCCATAGTAAATGTTTGGAAGTAATATATGTCACCATCTGAAAGATGGACATGGCATGAATGTAGGGCCAAACATACAAACAGTACACAGGAGGAAGTACCCCAGACAGACAGAGTATAATATGTTACTGTCAAATGGATACACCTTTGGAATTGTACATACAGGTTAGCAGCACATTAGTTGGGTTTGTAGTAGGGAATACCGATGTTGTCTGGCCAAACACTGGCAGACCACAAAGATCACAGGTATGAAGTACTGAGAAACAGCTGATGTCCCTGCACAAGCCAGCATAAGTGGAATACCTCATGCATATCTGTGAGTCAGATGCAAGTAGTGTCCATAGCACACATGCACTCAGCTCACCCCACCATCACCCACAGGTACCTCTCTGGTCTTATCCCTGCTGTTGGGAATGAGTACAATATGACCCCCACCTCTGTATGGCAATAGCCAAAGAATACAGCATGCAGAAGAGATGTCCCATGCAGGTGTGTCCCTAGCTGTAAGCAGCACCCTGCCAGCATCCACACCACTGGATCAATAATGACAAAAAGTATTGACATTAACACCTTCCACACCTACCCTGTCACCCCAGAGAAATATAGTGTCTTGCAGTCTGGAACTGTAGGAGTGACACAATGCAACGGCCTGCTACAGCTGTCCTGCATCACTAACAAATGGTCTACAGTCCTCTGCCAAAGGCCTGTGTCTCACCCATAATGCCACTGTATGTTATGCCATGGACTCCCAAATAACAACATAACATAGTCCACAAAACCCAAATGCAAGGCTATGTGGAAAAATCCCAGTAACATGTCCACTGTGTCCTACTGCATGAACTGTGGACCAAAACCGAATTACTGCTGGGATAAGGTGATAAGTATAGGGAACTTATCAGATAATGTTTGCATAATGTTTGGAAGAGGATAGAATAATAGCAGGGGGTAGGAGCATGGGTGGCATGGAGTGTGTGAAGTCCGCAACTCAGCCATGTGCACATACTATCCCCTGACTGCAAACACAGGAATGGGTGGCTACAAACCTGCTCATAAACCACAATGTGAAGGGGTAATGTCCAGAATTATAACCCCTGCCTCTGGGTAACCTGTGTGAATCTGTACAGCTGTGAGGTATGGCCACAGTAGGATATGGCCATACTGTCACATTGATGGATGTACAAGCATGGGATCCTCAGCCACCACTGTACCAAGGTGCTGAACCATTTACACAGACCCAGCAGCAAGTGTCTGCAGCTTCCCCTCCAGAATAGCATGATTGTGCAAGAATATGTAGGCTGCAGACCACAATACTGGACACTGCTACATTCACCCTGTGTTCCCCAGGACATTACTGCAAGCAAATATGTATACCTGACAGTACTTGATGACATAAAACATCACAGTGTAAAATAGTACATATGTCTGAATATCTCTGCTAACACCAAGACCATGTAGCAGAAGCAGCACAGACACAATTACCTACAGTAACCCACTATCCTTTGCCCATTCTAATCCCATATCGTCAACAGATGTACAGATATCCTGCAGAAACAAGTTGCTAGCAGTAGGGGTAGAACACAAAAGCCTGCACTGGAGTACAACCTACCTGGAATGGATTCACACATTCAATACAGAAGGTCATAGGGGTTGCTCCCACACTTAGAGAAATGAAGCTCATGTCTGACAACAAAATACTGAAAGGTCATACTGGGCATGCTCACACACTTAAAATGAAGCCCATGTCTGGCAACAACAGTGGACTATACATATGTGGCAGTCACAGATGTTTGTACACACGCTCCTCAGTACACACCAGTCATGTTTTGCACACACACTGGATAGGAATACACACATATATCCAAGGACAGCACACTATAATAGGCCAAAATTACACATACATAGATGTGTGGAAGAGAGTGACAAACAGCGATAAAGAGCCTCCCATCATGAGGCCTGAACCATCCAACACACATCCAATTGGTTAAAACCACATGTAGACATTTGCTCTAGTATCTCTCAGGACTATAGCGTCTGTAGTGTTTGTGCTAACTGTGGAAAATGACTGTACAAGTCAGTAGTCATCCAGCAGTTGTATACACGTACCTCTGGAATATAAACCTGTGTGTGCCTGAGTGGTGTGTGTCTGCTTTCAGATGAATGGGTTATGGGCCATGCACACACACTGCACTCCCCATTGCCCTACTATGGCAAGGCTGCTGATGTCTTTACCTTGAAATACACCTTTGGGGAAAGAGTAGTCCTATAAGCTCCTTGGTGCATGCTATAACTGTGTAATGCTATAGTGTGATGTACTAGTTAGGTAGGAGTTCTAATCCCAGACATGGCAACTGTGTGTGTGCTTGTCTCTGTAGGGATCAATGCTTTTGAGGCCATTCACACTCACTACAATTTCAAATGCCCTACTTTGGCAGGGCTGTTGATGTCATTCACTTTGAAATACACCTTTGGGGAAATGCTAGCCCATTAAGCTCCATGGTGCATGTTATAACTGCATAATGCTGTCATGTGATGTAGAAGTTCTAATCCCAGACATGGCAACTGTGAGACTTGGTGAGTGTGTGTGTGTTTGTCATACGTATCCTGTGTGGAGGTAACTGGGAGTGTGTAACAACAGGACTCATTGTGGAGGAGGTTTTGCAAATTTCTTATATGGTGAGCCTATTATATGTCACAATGTCCACCTTAGAAGGATAACAGATTTCAAACAGCAGAGAGGCTGGGGTAGACAATCCATACCCCTACATGTGACATCATGGCTTGGGGAACAATATAGGAAACCCTTGTATTAGCCAGAGAACGCTCTCCACCCATGTCTCATATACAAACACACTCGGCTAGGCAACAACCACTATGTTTGTAGTTCCCTGCATATTGCCCACAGATACTAACCATGATGTAATTGCAGTGGAACACAGAGGACATGACACCCTATCGCATCCCTACAATAGGCAAACCATTGCATACAGTGCTCCTTCCCTATGTTTCCCACTGGACGCCTGCAACAAATGTAGAGCCAGCAACCAGCAAGTGCAACCCATAAAGGACATGCTATGCCTTATGCACGTGCCCTGTATGGACAAATGCCACTGACACCAGGGAATACCTGTATCATGCTGTCGATGTAGGTGCAGGGTCAACCTGGTGTCCTTTGCCATTTCTCACCACATGAGGTCAGGAATGGCACATCTGATGAAAACAATCTGTCTTACACAACATGTCTCAGACATCCCAGGTACACTTCCACATGTCACAGAACATGCAAGTGGGATGTGTGCACATCCCAGACACGTCCATGTTATGCAATATAGAACACATACATGGCAAGCATTGCACAGCACTGGACACCCACAATAGTAACCCAGATGATTGGATGGTAAATTCAATACCCACCTATGTGGTCCAATCCTGACACTACACCACTGAGCCACACTGCAGACCATTGTCATGTGGCCTGATGCCAAGGTATGCCCTTTCTTTACCTAGCCTTGTACAGCCTTCTGGCACAGTCAAACACTACACACCTGTGAAGAAATGCACCCATGCATGTCAGTACTAGGAAACCTGTGTCTGTGTGTGTGTGGAGTATAATGATTTGGACACCATTCACACTCACTATACCTCCCATTGGCATACTGAAGCATGCCTTCTGATGTCAGACACCTTGACATACCCCTTGCCCATATATCATCCTGATAATCACTGTGGTGCATGTGATACCTGCATATTACAGTATTGTGGCAAACTAGCTAGTTAGGCAGTCTAATCCTGACCCTGCCAATTGTGATAATGTGTGTGAGTCCCTGAGACAGTGTGACTGTGTCGACCTTGATACCTACTCTTGTGGACAGGCACTTGTACTACACTTACCTTACCCCTCTTTTATCACTGTTGCTGATGTCACTCACCATCGAATATACCTTTGGACAACTACTCAGCATGTAAGCTCTGTGGTGTATGAAATAACTGCATAGATATGTGATAGCAATACATAGTCAGGCAGGGATTTGGAACCCTGTACTGTTAAGTGTGTGACACAAACATGCTTAGATTTTACTCTCCCACCCCCTCCCTGACTTACTTTGTCTCTGTCTGTCTCTCTCACTCCCTCTTTGGTGGATGTGGAAAAGTACACCTGCTTTGCTTAGCAGCAGCTTGTGTTTTGTAAGCTATGCTCATGATCAGCTGATGGCCTCTGCATGAATTGCAGTCCCCCACTAGCTGATTACATGTGGAACAGCTGTGGTAACATTCCCATAGCCAATTGCATGGAAACACACTCCTATAACTAGGAATATTATGTGGGTGTTGGCACTTTTCATTCACTGTGAGCAGGACTTCATGTCGGTGTTTGGCAAACAGCATCACAGATGGTAGTGGGATACACCTCTAACAACATACACTGTGGAGACAGGCCAACAACCAGGAGGGGGATGTTCCAGACATGACTACAGAATGTAAGTGTTGCTCTTCTGCATTTGGAGTAATGTTGGTTTAACAGGGTTTGTGTGGATATGGTTGGTCTACATGATTTAATACCTGTCATGACAGTGTTATGTGTTTGAGGAAACTCCCACCTGTTGGGTTATCTGCAGACTGGCCAGTGTTTGGAGTCTTATGTGTCTTGTATTACTCACAGATCACCTATCTTAAAACTGCAGAAGCATAGTCTGAGGATTGCAGTCAGTACATGGTGACAGCCATGAGAGTTAATGACTTCATATCCCTCATAGGACATATGTCACAACAAACCCTGTTACAACAGTAAATGTATGAGGTTATTACAGCAACATGCCAATACTGGCCCAGTGTTTGTGCCTCCAGCCACAAGTCTGTCAACCTTTGTACATATGTCATGCAGTAATAGGTGCGTATTTTCTGTACACCATTATTTATTGACATCATACCTGATAACAAGCCAGTCAGATATAAGACTGCTAGACATGTTATGTATAGTGGGAGTTATATTTGAGTACATAACCTGGGCATTCTGTGGTTGTGTGTACAGTAGTGAGGTCTGTGTACTTAAGGTGATTGTTGACAGTATGTGTATTGCAGATACATACATTGGCCTGTGTACAGAATGTGGTCGATGTCATTGTTCTTGGTCCTCTTCTATCTGATGTTACATGCTACTCCAGTGTATGGTACCCTATTGGCTTACATGTTTGTAGGGCCAAACACACACATGTCCCATAACACAGACAGGCATCGGACCACACTGTGTTGTGGCCCAGTATATGTAGGGTTAGTGTGTGAGTGGCACATATGAGGATGGTGTTGATCAGACAGTCCATATACTGTAATATTAAGCTTGCTTACCATATGCGACTGTGGCTGTGTTCACATTAGTTGTGGGTATGCACTTTCACACAGGTGTCTGTTACTCTGTGCTATGACATGCCTGTAGACCTTGCTATATTTGCAGGTACATGTGATATATCTGCTTATTAAAGATGAAAATATTGTTTTCCAGAACCAAATCTAAAAGTTCACAGATGGTCTCTATATATCTACCAGAAAAAGGCCCATATTCTTGCAAAGTCTCCCATACACAATCAATCCCATAAACATTAGGGATTACAGTAAAGAGAGACTTTACATCCAAAGTTACCAAAATGAAACAGTCATGAGCACTGCTGTCATACCAACTATGCAATTGGGTTAGAAAATCATCAGTATCCTTTATATAGCTTGGTACATACTTCAGGTAATCCTTTAATACATCCATCCCCTCCCCGATACTATAGGTCTCATAGGGGTTTCTCCAGACACTTATACGTAATCCCTAATGTTTATGGGACTGATTGTATACAGAAGACTTTGCATGAATATGGGCCTTTGTCTGCTAGATATTTAGAGACCATCTGTGAACTTTTAGATTTGGTTCTGGAAAGAAATATTTTCATCTTTAATAAGCAGATATATCATCAGGTCTCTGGAACATCCATGGGCACTGCTGTAGCTAACACTTACGCAAATTTAACTTTAGGAAGGTGGGAGAAGAACAGTATCTATAGTGAGGCTAATCCATATGTATCAAATATTTTGTTCTACAAATGTTTTGTGGAAGATATTTTTATGGTTTGCATGGTAGTACTATGGACTTACAGAACTTCTTTAATTATCTGAACAATAATGTTGAATTTCTAAAGTTTGAAATGACATCATCTGAAAACGTTATAGATTTTTTGGATGTAAGACTGCGATTAGTAGGAACTGATTTAGAAACATGTGTATATAAAAAGGATGTGCAGGTCAATAAGTATTTGCATAAGAGGAATATGCATGCTAAAAAAACCTTCAGGAGTGTTCTTAAGAGGCAATACTTGTGAGCGAGTAGACTCAGCACTAAGTTAGATGTCTGTGAGATACAGATGCAAGAAATGACTACTAACTTCCTGGAAAGGGATTACAATATAGATGAGATAGAACTGGCTAAGAATGAAGCATTACAGTTAAGGGGCTCAAGTGCGAAACCTTATTTCTCTAATCGAGGGAATACTAATTCTGTTAATAGAAATTTAACATCAGCACAGCCTTTAAGATATCTTATGACTTTCAGTAGGGCAAGTGAGACAGTTGAACAAAGTGTTAGGAAAAATTGGTGGCCATGAAAAACGTCTCCAAGATAGGCCCTCTTTACTTATAGAAATTGTAGTAATCTAAAGAAATTACTATGTCATAAAGATTTTTCTTTAAATAATAAACCTCTTCCTGTATTAAATAAGAAAGGAACTTTCCCTTGTCACAGTTGTTCTTGCTGTGCAAATATAAATCAATCAGTTGAGTTTATACACCTTGTAAATGGCAAGAGGTTTACCCTCCGTTGTACTGCTACATGTAACACATCATCTGTTATATATCTTGCTATGTGCAACGAATGTTCAGGCTTTTATTTTGGTAAGTCAGTGAGAAGGTTAAAGGACAGGATAATAGAGCATAAGTCCGAAATTTGTAGGAAATTACTCACTAAGTATTTAGCCCATCATATTAGTCTCACTGATGATACACACCAGTTTAGCTTTAGAGTTATACATGTGGTACATTCAAATATTAGACGTGGAGATCTAGTTAATGACATAGACCTGAAAGAATATGAATGGATAATTCATTTAGAAGCTGATAAATATCCAGGTCTCAACAAACAAGTTACACTAAAACCCATTTTGAAGTTTAAACAACGAAAAGTAAAATAATTTTATATTGATTATTTAATGGATATATTTTCTTTATCTATTGAAGTAAAACCAAATGAAAGAATGATGCACTAATTTCTACTATATACACTTTTTATGTGTTATTTTATATAGATTCCCCTTTATATGGTGGACTGTTTTCTTAAGAAAAGAAGACTAATTATTGTTTCTTTTAATTGATGTTGCTGATAGGTGTGCTGTGTCGTGATATAATTGGATTGTATTTAAAATGCTGTTTTTATGTTTGTTATATGTAAAGTCACTGAAGAAGGATATTTTTATCCGAAAGCTTTGTCATTTTAATAAAAGTGTTGACGGTGTGGAGTAGCGCTTTTTCTTGCTTGGAGCTTTTTTGGTTCGTGTTCCTCTACTTTACCACCAGTCCCCCTTTTTTTTGTGACTTGTTGTCTAGTAATTCCCCAGTGCATCAGTAGTGTTGCATAAGTGGACATTCTTTCACCTTTCTGCTGATTATGATTTTGACATTATACTTGGTGTCTAGTTTCCATCCCAATGCATGTCCCATGCTACAGACCTTATTATACTATCAGCTGTCCTGAGATTACATATCAGGCAAGTATTCTTGTTGTCTCGTGTTAGTCCATGTCCATGTACTGCACAATTCTAAAGAGAAGTCGAGATGTATGGACAACCCCACAATCACACATGTGCATACATGGACACACACACACAAACACACACACACACTCACATCCTACATGCATCAACCCCCCTCCACTTCACCAGATTGCACTTACATTCAAAATAACCCCCCCCACACACACACACACACACACACTTACAGGTGAGGTTGCACGAAGATATTACACACAGACCTCCCATTACCCATCTGTCAACATGCATGACATATGGTACTCAACAGCATGCAGTGCAGCTATAGTCAATCCATGCTAGCAACAGTATACATGTGTGTGATGCATGGGCTGTGTTAGTAAGTGATGCCCCTTCCCCTGAAAAACACTGCACCCATGTACACAGTATTGCTGTGCACCTGTTCAGCACCCTGCCATTTACTGTGCACCCTACTTCACAGGTGTGCACACCATTGCTGAATGTGTATTACTGTGTCAGTTATGTCTGCTCTGCTGCTCACAGCCCCTATGTGTTTGTCTGACACATACCTGGGATGATATGTGGACAGATGTAATTTGTGAATGCCTGATGTCTGATTTACAGATGTCATCATCAGTGGTGCATATATGACCAATATGATACAATTAGACTGACAACTGTCAGACCTTACCATGGCTATGGGGAGTGTACACACCCTTATTGAAATGAAGCCCTCTTACTTGATATGCCATGGGATCACATTGCTGCATATATTAATATTACATGAGCCTGATATGTGACATATGTCCTGTACAATCAAATGCAGTGTCAAATAAATGTGTTAGTTGTGCTGATGCTGATTGAGATACATATACTTCATGGGTGCATATGTGTGCAAGCCCTTATCATGATGGTTTGTGCACCTACTGTTATGTGTACTACAGCAGTCTCTATTCTTGGCAGGGGTATATTAGCATTAGCCATCTGCATTTGCCAGTATATGTCAGTCTGCCCTACACATGTCCCCCAACTCTGCATGATTGCAGGGTCAACTCATCTGCACATCCCTTGGAGTTCACACACTGCTGTCACTATTGCTGTGGAGTCAGGGTTATGTCTGCCACAGCTCCTGACCCTGATTGTGTGCAGATACAGCCATTTGTAGCATCCTTTGGATCCCTGCTGCAGTGCACTGTTGTGTCATGATAACACCCCCTCCCCACCTTCAGCCTTTTTGCAGATGCTTGACAACTATGGCCTACACATGTGTGTCAGTTTGCAGTGTCCCAAACACTGAACACCACATGTAACAGCCTAGCAGCAACTGGAAAGACCCCAAAAGTACCTCACCAAGAGGATCAAAGGGCTCAAAAAGATGCCATATGCTGCCCGGTTAAAGAAACTCCAGCTCTACTCAGTGGCATACCGCCTGTTCAGAGGTGATCTGTGCCTGATGTGTAAAGCCATGTCCAACCCGGAATTAATGGACATGCTGCACCTCAGAAAATCCAAATCCCATCGAGCTACGCGCTCGAGAGACTTGAACCTCAGCACTGAAATAAATAGGACATGCTGGAGGGACAGAATCATAACCCAGAGGCTCCCTTCACTCTGGAATAAAATCCCAGTCCAGGTTAGGCAGAGTCCCTCATTGACTCTCTTCAAGAGGAATCTTGATGAGTGGATGGGAGATCATAGGTTTACCCCGGGTATCACTTCTGTGTCACTGTTAGACAGAGGCACAGTATACTAACCTCGAAAAAGGGCATAGCAAAATAAATTTAAAATGGGTGGTGAAAGCCAAACACATTCTGGCTAGGCTTATAAATGCCCTAGGGCAGACAGCCTAGTATGAACCTATGAATGGCACACATACAGGTGTAACACTGCCACCAGCATGGTACAGATGGGGATGGTGGGCCTGAGGTGGGGTGAGAATTTGGTTGTGCAGCACATGTATCTTACGTGATACTGTCTGCAGGTTTCCATCGTGGTCTTGGTACACCAGTACACATTGCAATGCATGCCTTTTTGTGACCTCTTCTGTTATGCATATGCTACCTGTAGAGAGGCCTGGCTGATGTTTCCTGTGGTACAACTGTCACATCTAATTACTCTAACCCATGGGCCACATGTTTGCAGAGTCCAGGCAATTGCTGACATGGGTACTGCACAGCTAGTACTTGCTAGACATTCCTGCAACCCCCTCAGTGTTGTGGCATGTTATTAGGCAACCTGCATGACCAGTTTGCTACATGTGACATCATCTGTCTTGGATGGCCATCTGTTTATTTCCTACATTATTCCTGTCTTAAACATCCTCACCACATACATGACTATCTGCACTATTTGTTATGGTATATACAATGGTGAGGAATGGCTACATGTCCAACTCCTGGGTGCTACCTGTTGGGTATGAGGCCCACGCCATGGCATGTAAGATGTGTGCAAGCCACGGCTGCCTCTGTTGCAGGTAAGTGGGCACATTTGATGGCCAAACATCTTGTACAGCAGACCATTTCTTGGTGTGACACTGGGGAAGTGTACTTGCTGGAAGGTGCATTTCCATAACAGATGCATGTGGTCAGTAACTCAACAGCTACTTCCACTGTATTTTATCTGGAGTGTGTGCACACATATGCTTCCAGTGTTTGTAAAGGTATGTATTCCCCATATTTGCTGTCCTAACATACGATTCCATATTACACACTCATTGCTCATGTTAGGACCACATTGCAGGTTGTAAGGGTTGTAAACCACAGTATTGTGATATGCTGTAGAGTAGATCTGTAACAGTTGCCATTGTAATAGTGGTATATACACTGTTGTAGCACTGTATAAGGGTTATGTTTCACACATATCCCTACTGTAGGCCATTTGTTCCACCATTATGTTCATCTCTGTGCACACATTTTGCAATGACAGGATGCTAGTTATGTTGCAGGAGTCTGACATACCCTTCAGATACACCATCATGGTGACCACTGTGATGCAGTGCAATAAACAGCAACAATACGTGAATATGTACGGCGTGTGTTATGGGTATGTGTGGTAAATGTGTACATGGAATATACCATAGCCATAACATGACCTGTGTATTGGCAAACCTGAACAAACACCATACTCACCAGCTACAGGCTGCTGCCTTGGAGGTATACCAGAGGGACCTACATAAGTGTGTGAGAGATGTAATGTCAGTAGCCACAGCTGTGGCATTGGCACAGGATGAGAACAGCTTTACAGTACATCAACAGTACAAGCCCACAATACTACAGATTATGCACATCTGTTTATTACTACTATACAGCAACAGACTATATATATATGTCATCTCACATATGCATGATGTAACTGTACATATGCGGATGGATATGCAACAGTGGTCTACTCATGTGCCCTTTGGCCTTACCTGCATGCTCCTCTGCCATTGTGTGGGTAGCACCCACCTCCACTATGCTCTCTGCCAGGTGTTGTGTGTGGGTGGGCAGGTGCCCTGAGGATGGCAAGGAGCTCCTCAACATGTGTCAGGGGGGCCGGATGGCATGACCCCCATTGCGAGCTGATCCCTCCTGACTGCAGCAGCACACAGATGGCCATTGCAAACTAGGTCTGTGCAATGATGCCAGACCTACTCATAACTGCGGTTATGCAGGCCAACATAATTTACCCTGAGGAAAAGATCGTTCCACAGGGAGGCCCGCTCTTGCTGCTCATGGGCTGTTCTGCCAAACAACACCTGGTAGTGCTGCATCAGGTGTGTGATGATGACCTCATTCTCCTCCACTGTATATATGATAAGCCTCTCACAGGACATCTTGCCTGAAAGACATAATGATGGAAACAGTTCTGAGAACCTCATACAGCAAGGTTATTATAGTTTTTAATACACATCTCTGTCTCCGCACACCATATCTGCAACAACAATGTGATCACACAGCTCAATAGGTATGTCTACAAAATACCTACCATTGGGCCATATATCGTATTGTACAACAGCTTGTGTTATGTGTTTGTAGCCATGTTCCCTGTGGGGACACTATCATTGCTGGCCTGTTTTAGAGAATGTCATCTGCATGCCATTGTAAGGGCCACTATGGTTCCATATATTCACGTGGTCTGTTTGCTATGTGATTGCTGCACATCAGTTGCTTTATGTTACTGGGGATATCTATGCATGCTGTTGGACATGATCCAGGAATGTGTGGACTATTACTACCCACATATGTTCTATAACAGTGACACAATAGCATGTTTAGGGAACAGTTGCCATCATAACCACCTCTCCCACCTCATCTGGCCATGTTACCAGGCCATATCACATGTGGGACCCACTCTGGGTTCTTCTTATCTACTGGTTCTGCACTACCTTCAGGTGGAACCACCTCAAGAGATGGTGTTCCCCCCCTGGGAGCACACACAGACATAGGATCCTGTCACCCAAGGTCAGGTACAGGGTCTGGTGCATCAGGAGCTCTACAGAGACTTGGGGGATGTGCTACAGCAACTTGAGGCCCTCAGTACACACTCACAGGGTCCGTATGCTCCTTCTGCTCAGCCTCCAGCCTGGATACCTTCAGGCCCGTGAAGCTGATGTTGTGACTGGCCATGGGTGGGGGCCTTGTTCTCATTGTTTCCATATGGGGGCTCATGGGCCTTCCATATTACAGATGACACTCTCCATGCAGGGTATTTACCCACCACATGTGTCATATACTGCCCCTGTAGGTTGTCTTTCCTATCTTTCAACCCAACCCACCTCCACAAATATACCTGCTATCCTTTCCCAAGTTCCCAATCCCACCTTATATTGTGGGGTAGGGTCCATATATATGTGGGCTTCAGCTGCACAAAACATGTGTGCCCTTCTGCAGTCCAGAGGTCAGTGTATGTAACAGTGTTATATGCCCTTGTAAGTCAGTCTAAGGGGGAGGGGTATGCACCATATATAACCTAGGCTGTTGCAACGTGTGAGGGACATCAGTTGTAAGATGCCTTAAGGTACATGGCTGTACATTTCCATACATTTCACCTTGGGAACATTGGTGGCCTAGTGCTTACTGTTATACAGACTGTTCTGTTTGTCAGTGTGATTGTGATGTTTTCAGTTAGGCATTGTTATGTAACAGATACATCCCCACTGTGGCAACTTAATTCTTTTCCCACTGGGGGTTGAGTACAGAGTGTAATTTGAAGCTGCTGAACTATACATCTGCATTACTTACTGTTGATTGATTGTTATCCTCTGGCCCAGTCTTTATTTACTGTTGTACTACTTGAAGGCCTTCGCCCGGACAGCAACATATGTTATGCTTTCGGATTAATGTATAAAAATGATCTGCTTGAGAGTTGCATTAATCAGTTAGTATGTATTTCAAAGTCTTAACAGCTATATGACATGGAATATACAACTGTAATAGGACACAAATGAACATTTATTATGTATGCAAACCTGTGTGTGGTGTCATATTCTTTGATTTATCTGTGGGTATATGTTTCAGGCAACAATTGTCTTTTGTATGAGTGAATCATACACTATCCATTTGAAAAGGTGGCAACTGTAGGAATACTGGCTGTTCAATATGCTGTGCACCCTCTAAATATGTATCTTCCTATACATATCTATATGTGTGTATGTGTAGTTACATATATATGTATGTATATATATATATATATATATATATATATATATATATATATATATATATATATATATATATATATGTATCTGCATATATATGTGTGCATGTGTATGTATCTTTGGAATGTTTATTGCTTTCACATTGTACATTCCCTATGGTAGCCATACTGTACTGCATGATATGTTATTGATACCATCCTGACATCATACAGGTGGTATGGATTACTGTTAACATCTTGTGGCCATGTTGTGTAGCGTCCTAGGTATGGGACTTTTAACAGATGGTATTGTGTTGCAGGGCAGATCTGTTCGGCTGTGGGGGGGGGGTGATATCAATACTTCCAAGAGGTATTAAGCTTGGGCCCCCTTACCCCCCATTAATGGTGCCTTTGGTCATATATGTATTTGTTATGTTCTCTTTTATATCTATAGATATATATCTGTACACAGACACACACACATATATATATATATATATATATATATATATATATATATATATATATATATAGTTAGATAGATATAAATGTAGACATATATATCTGTAGATGTATGCACATGTATATATATATATATATATATATATATATATATATATATATATATATATATATATACACACATATACAGCTACATGTATAAATACATTTCCTGTACTGTTGAATGACTGTTGATATGTTTGTGAAAACATCACAGCTGTGTATATCTGACTTGGCTTAGTGGTAAATCACGTTGGCTATGGTGTGCAGGGTCCTGTGTTTGAGCCATGCAAACAATGTTTATTTTGTTGCTGGGTAGAACAAGGGCCGTTGGATACAGAGTGATTAAGGCACTTTTAAGCAGTTGTAAGCAGATTTGCATGACAGTAAGCACTGCTAACTTCCGGTTATAGTTTCTTATACTCAGTTACCTTCTAAATTGCTTAACCTCTGTAGGCATTGCTTATCCTCATGCAAACAAGCTTAAACCCATTTACTGCTGCTTAAAAGTGCTTACTCCCTATGAAGGCTGCCAGCCTAGGCATATAGAATTGTGCAGATAAATAAATATGAATGTGGAACTACAAGCTTATTTTCTTAAATGAACGAATATGCTGTGAAATGTTGAACTTAAAAAAATGTAGCAACATTGCCCTCTGCTGTAAAGAAAGCTAAGTCAAGCATTTGTTGTTTGTTCTTTGAAATTAAAATTATTTCATGTCTGTCCCTTTGAAGCTGGAATTTGGAGTTGATGAGTCTGGAGTGAAGCATCCTGCCTGTTGTTTTAACTTAATGAATAATTACTAGAGTTTACATGTGGAATGTCTTTTATGGCTGTAGTTTCCTGCAGGTGCACAATAACAATTATTTAATATCTATTAGCCTAGGAACACCAGGAAAATATGAAATGATGTAATGGGAATCAGGACTGAAAATAGCAATTTAAACAGAATCAGAAGGCATTAAGCATTTTTGTCTTGAACATCCAACTCAGAACATTGTCTTGCTCATATGTAAGTTACCTTAGACTTGTGTTTTCTTTTAGAAATAGCTAGGAACTAGAAAGATTAGACTAAGTGTTTTTCTGTGATGTCAGAACTGTACTACTGCATTATTTTTAGTATTTTTTTGTGATCTCTGAAATCGACTAGCACTGACTAGTAGAAAGTGTTGTCTTGTGGTTTTAATTATTTAGTATTTGCCAACTAATTAATATGTGATGTGGATATCCCACCACTGTTATCTTAGTAAGTCAGGGTGAGCGGGCAGCATGTCAGCAGAGGAGTATGGAAAGCTGACAAGGAGCCAGCTGGCGGGGATGTGCAAGGCTAGGGGACTGGTGCATGGAAACCTGACTAAGGCAGACCTGATTGCAGCTTTGGTTATAGCTGTATCAGAAAATAGCAACCATGAGAACAATCAGACTGGCAGAGGAGTTATAATACCCTTGGAGAATGGACAGCTCAACCTTTCTGCAGTGGACTTAAAAATCCAGCTGGAGATAAAGAGAATTGAGTTGGAGGCCAGGTGTGTGGAATTAGAAGCAGCTGAGACACTGAGGTGGCTAGAAAGTAAGGAGAATGAGAAACTGCTGCACCTAGAAGCTGAGGAAAAAGAGATGCAGAGGCAGCATGAGAAGGAGATTCTGACTCTTTGGCAGAGTCATGGAGGTAATGGGTAAGGGAATAACTGGACCCCAGAAGCACAAAATGTCAGTAAATGCCTTCCCCAGTTTACAGAGGGGGATCATTTTGATAGTTCCATTCATATGTTTGAGAGGATAAGTAAACAGTATGAAGTAGACTAAGGGCTCTGGGTACAGTACCTGATCCCCCCTGGTAAAGCTGTAACTGTATTATCTAAAATGTCTGACATTACATGTTGTAAAAAATTGTCTATTAGAGTTTTTTAAGCTAACACCTGAAACATATAGGAAAAAGTTTCATGAGCATAGATGCAAGGCAGATGAAAGTGTGTATGAATATGTTGCTGAATTGAGTACTTATTTCCATAGGTGGGTGAGTGGATGTCAGGTCACCAATTTGAAGGGCTGGCAGACCTTTTGGTGAGAGAACACGCCCTTAGCACTTTGTCCGAGGACATGAGGATCTGGTTAGTGATAGACAATATGCTACTTCAGATGAGTTGGGGAAGAAGAGAGACCTATACCTGGCAAACAGAGCAGCCCTGCACAGGAAGTGGACCCCCAGTACTGCTCATGGGTCTAAAGGAACCCATGGTGGGCATCACAGACTGCCACAACATAATCTGCCAGTAGCAGGGGAAGCCACTAGTCCAGGTACACATCCAGGACCTAGGGGTAAATGTTTTGAATGCAACCAGTTGGGCCATGTGGCATACAGATGTCCACAGAGGCAAGGTAAGGAACAAAAGGTGAGGGAGCCAGTAAGTGGGAAAGACAAAATGCCAATAGTAGGTTGTCTTGAGACAACAGGGGTACTAAACTACCATCCTGCAGATGTCCTGATAGGGAAGGATTTGGGTGAGGCAGTAACATGTGCTTATGCAGTTACATGCAGTCAGGCTAGGAGACAAGCATGTGGGTATGGTAGCCTGGGGAGACCCAGAGAGACTGCATACTTGCAGTCAGGACTGGCGAGGTGGTTACTGCAGGGAGTGAGCTATGCTGTAGCAGTGAGACTGAAGGTGAGCCACAGCTACCTGTGGGCACTGATGGTCGCTTGGACAGAGTGACTGTAAAGGTAGAGGTGAGTAGTAGTACCCAGGCTGACAGAGAGGCACCACTGTCAGAGGATGCCAGACTTCCTGTGGAAGGGGCGCTGGGAAGGGTTACAAGCAGAGAGTTAAGACAGGCTCAGCTCTCAGACCCTACATTGCAAGGCCTGAGGCAGGTAGCTAGGGAGGCACCTGATTCTCAAGGAATGGAGGAATCTGTATACTGGGACAAAGGGTTACTATACAGAGAGTGGACACCTGAGGGAGGGCTAGAAGGTGAGAGAGTACAGCAGTTGGTAGTGCCTAGAGCCTACTGTCTGGTGCTTCTAGCTAGAGCCCATGATATTCCCTTTGCAGGTCATATGTGCAGAAACTGTACAAAGAGGCATATTATGCAGAACTTCTATTTGCCTGGAATTTCCATTGATCTAACAGGGTACTGCAGGTCCTGTGAGTGGTGCTAAAAGGTAGGTAAGGCAGGAGACAAGGTGAGAGCTCCTTTGATGCTTTTGCCTGTGATTGAGGAGCCATTTCAAAGGATAGCTATGGATATTGTGGGTACTCTGAGTGCCCCAAGTTCCACAGGAAAAAAGTATATCCTAGTGGAAGTGGATTATGTTACACGATACCCTTTGAAGTTAGAATTTGGAGTTGATGAGTCTGGAGTGAAGCATTCTGCCTATTGTTTTAACTTAAGGAATAATTACTAGAGTTTACATATGGAATGTGTTTTATGGCCGTAGTTTCCTGCAGGTTCAAGATAACAATTATGTAGTATCTGTTAGCCTAGGAACACCAAGAAAGTGTGAAATGATGTAATGGGAATCAGGACTGAAAATAGCAATTTAAACAGAGATAATCAGAAGACACTAAGCATTTTTGTCTTGTACATCCAACTCATAGCACTGTCTTGCTCGCATATAAGTTATCGTAGAATTGTGTTTTATTTTAGAAATAGCTAGGAACAAGAAAGATTAGACTAAGTGCTTTTCTGTGATGTCAGAACTGTACTACTACATTATTTTAAGTATTTCTGTGTGATCTCTCAACTCTTGACTAGCACTGTATAGGAGAAAGTATTGTCTTGTTGTTTTAATTATTCATTATTAAATATTTTAAAACCTTTCAACTGTGACTGTTTTTTGTAGAGATAATTTAAGCTCTTTAAAGTACTTGTATGCCTTTGGTAAAATTGTACAAATCCACTCCTATAGCTTTAGCCCTGGGCTATACTACCAATTGAATAATAATATTGCACAGTAATAACAGGACAGCATTTTAAGGGCCTTTGAGTAGCTGATAAGTATTAGCGGGTGGTGGCAAGTGGAGCTACTGTATAGTCTGGGAGAAAGGGGCACAGATGGAGAAACTGTGCCAGCCTTCCCCAGGAGTGTCTGTGTGGGTCTATAAACTCTTATCTCAAAGTATGTGTGTGTCAGCTACTTGGGCAGGGACACGAAGTACTGGTTGGACAGAGAGGGTGCTAGAAGTTTTAGCTTGCCCACTAAGCTGAGATCTGGACCATATAGCTGTGCCAGTGGAGAGTCTTATTGGGAAACTAGAGAGCAAGGGAGCGACCAGCCTCGAACTGACTGTGATCTCTGTGTGCTCTTAAGGGAAATTGCACTTTACTGTGTGTATTTGTTATCCTTTCCTCATATATGAGATGCCTTCTCTGGTGTTAGTGGTGAGGACTGAGGCTCCTTGATTGCTGGGCCAGGGCACGGGCATCACACTCCCGCTTACCCCCTCACTAATGTCTTTAAAAGAAATGAAAAAGGGTTGATAGGAAAGTGGTGAAAAAGGTGCACAAAGAGGGAAAGACATTAGGGAAAATAACTAGGGATGTGTAAGATGGGTGTAGGGAAGGTCCATAGCTGCCCATTTCTATTACAGCAACTGCTGTACATATACACCAATTTGTAGGTAGATTTGGACACTCATACCCCTGAGAGAGGGGTGAGGACAACAATAATATGTTGTAAAGCCAATTAGATGAGATTACATGCATCCAATGGACATGTGCGCGAAATGGACAGCTATGTATGGGACAAGATTTTTTTTTTGGGAACAGATTGCCCTTTTATTAAGGTGAGAGTGGGATGTTGGGGAGGGATAGTAGGTATATTTGGGGAGGTAGGTTGGGTAGGATAACAGACAAGACAGATAAGACAGCATACAGGGGTGGTATATGACACATGTGAGGGGTAAACACCTTGGATGGGAAGGGGTGTTTGGAAGTCCGAAGCCCATGAACCCCCTAGTGGAAACTTTGGGACTGAGGTTCCCACCCATGGTCAGTCACCACTACACCTTCACGGCTCTGAAGGTGGCTGTGCTGGGGGCTGATTAGGAGGGGCAGGCTGACCCTCTAGTTGCACCATGTGGCCCTCAAGCAAGCTGGTGTAACAGATCTCAAAACTCCCTGCAGAGCTCGTATGCATCAGTCACCAGACCTGACAGTATCCTGTCCACTCCAGCTCCCAGGGGGCAAGCCCCATCCTCTGAGGTGGTTCCACCCAAAGGTGGTGCAGGACCAGCCAATGAGGAGGTCCCATGTTGGGCCTCAGATGTACTGATGACCGGTGTCATGACCAGATGAGGTGGGAGAGGTGGGTCCGCTGGGACCGGCCTTGCCAAACGTGCTATGGTTTTTCAATTTTGCAGCATATGTGAGTTAGTAATAGTTAACACATTCCACAATTAGGTATAACAGCATGCATAGATATTCCCATTAACCTGAAACACCAGATATGGAACGGTTGCATAGCAAACAGATCACATGCATATATGGAACCACAGTGGCCATTACAACAGCATGCAGGGACATTGATGACAGCAAGCCACCAATGTGGGATTATTTCTATAAGTCTCCCATGGTTTTACAATCTGACCTTGTAATTCCAACACTCTTATACAGGGTTTCCTAGACAGTTTTATTATGCAGCACTGTGTTATTAGTCAGAGATACTGCAAAACTAACACTGCCATACAATACCAGACTAAACAAAACCAGTCCAAGATTTCGATCTTTTATTTCTAGACACAGTTTTCATATCTGACAGACCTGTGGGGGGAATGTTTGTTAACACTACCTGAATGCTGTCGCACATATTACCAGATTCCACATTATTATTTTGCACATACGTCTCACTCTGTTACTGCACACACTCTGGTTATAGCTTCACAACATGGGGGTGGAGTTGGGGCATACGTTGCTTGTTACACTCATAAGACTTTGGTGAGTTGCTAGAGTGACAGGTTTTTTCTTATGGATATATTCCTGACAATTATGATGTCTGACAATCAGTTGTATGTCATTATTTTCTGCCTAAACTTCAGGGACCATCCCACTGATTTGCCAGGAGGACAGTGTGACAGGCAGGGGACTTACACCAGTTATCTGGACTTTCTGACAATATTTGTACAGTTGTGGGGTATGATTCTGCATACAGCTTACTGCCACTCCCAAGATTCAAACCATGTCTGTGTGTGCTAAAAATACAACACTTCACATGTCAGTTGAGTTTGCTATTTGGATTATGTTGTCTGTCTTTTCAGAGTTTTTGTCTAAGTCTCTCTCAGTTGTACAATATGATCTCTTGTGATTACAACAGTCATATACAGACATTCCTACACATTTTATTTATGTAGCACAGTGTGGATTACAGTGCTTAATACAACAGTATTGTTAAAATATTGCAACACTACATTACCATATGATACCAGAGTAAACACAAGCAGTCCAGCAGTTAGACCTTTATTGTCAGGCTGTTAACCTTTTATTTACATACAGCCTATATGAGACTCTTCCTGCCATATTGTCTGTTTATTTAGTACAAGCCATACACAATATAGGTTTTATACTGGCAATTAACTTTCTACTACCTTTAGATTTATTTCCAATGACAGTACATTCAAGAGTATTACTAATCTGCCTCGCGATGCAACCTCTGCAGTCTACAGGCATGGGCTTCCCAGTTCACAACCTGCTCATCTGCCACTGTCAAAGACATAAGAGGAATATTTAGCCATACCTATCCATAATATACATGAGCTGGCAATTATTAAACAGGTAGTAGACTGATACTTACACATGGCTGGGATACTTAACACATGGCTGGGACATCACTGATCCAAGAGTTCCCTCTTTGTCTGCTTCAGTTCGGCATAGTGATACCTGACCTGCTCACCATTTCAAGGTATGCCAGTGCTACTGGTGAGGTCACAGACGTGATGGTCTTATGCTTCCACTTTATATTGGGAACCCTGGTACTGGCCCTGCAGCAGTCTCTGGTCATGGTCTTTAACAAGGAGTCCTGTCATGACTTTGGACTCCTGGATGCCCCAGTGCTGTGCCTGGAAGCACACTCCTTCTCCCACACCAGTCATAGTGCCTACAGGAGGAAGCTGCGACCAGTTATGAGATGTATTCCCACCTGTGGGGTTTAAATAGGGCCAATTTCCCACACTTTGCCATGATTGGACAGTTTTGAAAATGCTAAGCTATGGGCAAACCTGCTTACCTAAGGATGGCATTGCTTAAAGGGGTATACCAATGGGCAAACTGATTTAGCTGGCCTACACATTGCTTACACCTAGTAAGCAGGGCTATGCTATGCATAGTGTTGCTTTTTTAATTTGCACATTATTTGCTGCTCAGCATTGATTTATTATTCATTACATGTTATATATGTGTTTGGTATCCATGATTCATGTGTACGTACACTGTATTTATGTTATGTAGTAGGATATACAACATAAAACTGTATATAGATTCCTTTCACATGTTAAGTGTGATTTTCCTATAGTGAGGATCTGTTTGGTGATACCTCAATCTTGTGTACTGCTGTAATGGCTTACTGGTTAACTACTGTGACTATAGTGTCCTGGGTTCAAGACCTACAAGGGCTGTTTATTTTGTTGCTGGGCAGAACAGCGGCTGTTGGATACAGAGTGATTAAGGCACTTTTAAGCAATTGTAAGTGGGTTTGTGTGGGTTTGCGTGATGGTAAGTAATGCTTAACCTGTGTGTGCATTGCTTACCCCTGTGCAAACAAGCTAAAACCTGCTTACTGCTGCTTAAATATGCTTACTCCAGCTTACTACTGCTTCATAGTGCTTACTCCCACTTACCCCCACTAATTTAGACAGAAATGTAACATGGTTCTTGGGAAGGTGGTGGATTTGGACACTCTATGGATTTATCATTCATTACACATTATACCTTCAATTTGTATCCCTGATTCATGTGTACATATACTGTATGGGGCACTTGTGTTTATCTGTGGATTTTACAATATTACAATGACACCTCACATCTGCATTCACAAATATATGTTATTTAATAGGTTATACAACACAAAATATTGTTCATAAAGTGATTTGACATAGCAAATGGAATTTACTGGAGTGAGAATCGAACTGGGAATGATTGCTCATACTCTGACCACTATACTATTGCAGTACTGCTTTGTTTGCATGTATCTTGATATTTATCTCCTTGTGCCATTTAAGCTACAGTATGCGTAGCTAAGCAATGGGCAAACCCGCATACCTATGGTTAAATTTAATCTGTTTGATAAAAACAAAGGTGTTTATATTATTATATTTTAAATATTGCTCTTATAAATGTGGGGTGTTGCTAGGGTAACAGGATTTGTTTTTATGTACATTTTGTGACTGCAGTCTTCATTTTTTTATGGACTTTACCCTCAGGACTTAAGGGATGGCTGAAATTCTTATATACAGCATGCCTGCCCTATTTTCTGATTTGATTATGCATACATGGAATGTTCCTAGTCTATTGTGTATGCACAACTTTAGTGATGTCTGATTTCACTGTCTAAATACCCTATGTGCGGTCTGGCTCAATGTAATTGCCAAATGGCAGTTCTTGACTGCAGGGGGCGTGTATATTGTGAGCGCTCTTTTCTCAGTCATGCCCCCTGCACTCGTACATGTTCCATGTCCATTTAGGAGATGAGGCAACACCCCTTCATTACTATGCATGGCGTGCTGCCATGCTGCTCCTAAACTGCCACTTCTGTGCAGGAATAAGCTATTCCTGTATGGAACCTTACTGAATCCAGGAGGTAGTCCAGTGAAATACATCTTTGGTCATTCACTCCAGCATGAACTATGACAGAGTCATAATGATACTTGCTGCTGAGAGACCTGGGTGCATGCATGATCTGAGGGTTCCTAATAAATGATCAAAGACGCATTCTTTTGAATGTGTCTTGATCGAATTTGAAAGCACAAAAAGGCAAAATAGTGAAACAGCATATAAGCAAATTCTTTCCTTGGGAAAGAAATCACTTGGCCGCTTCCATTACCTTGCCATTTTCATGATTGTAGTGTAATCTCAAAGTTGGTATATTTAAGTAGGGGGGTGTGGGGGCAAAGCCCCCCACTTTATGAAATGTTTTAATTTTTTTTTTTTTTTGTGGAACAAAGATTTTTTTCCCTTGGAAAAAAAACGCTGTTCTAAGCGTTTGAAATTGTAAGCTTTCACTTACATGGGTTCTATAAATCATCTTTTGCTTTTTTAAGCATTCGATGATTTAACTTAGACCCTGATCTGATTAATCCTGGCACCGAACAGTCAGTTGACTGTGACTTTCTCTTTGTCGAACTTGGTGAGTGGGACATCCATGTGTCTCTCTACTGAGTCTCCAATGACTAGTAAATTTGTTTTTTGAGTGTTACACCTTATGGGCTTGGTAGGTGAGACACTGACTGGTATTGCTATGTGTCATGGGTGCTGCAGAAACTGTGTTAGTTGTAGCAGTCTTGTGTTTTGGAGGTCTCTGGTATCTCATTAGGTTTTCTGAGAGAACCTCCTCATAGTGGCATATGTGTACTGCTCAAAGAAAGTAGGAGATAATGGTATACGTGTACTTCTCAGTCAAAGTAGAAGATATTACTATAAGTTTACTGAAGGTAGGGGATAATACTAAAAGTGTGCTTCTAAGTGAAATTAGGGGATAGTAGTATAATTTCACTGATTATTGAAAGTAAACGATGTAGTATCTGTTTACTGCTCCCTGAATGTAGATGACAGAGAGACTATATAGGGGATTGTAGTATGTGTCCTGCTCAGTGAAAGTAGGGGATAGTATATGAGTTCTCTTCAGTAAAAGTAGGGAGTAGTAGTATAAGTGTATGGGTCAGTGAAAGTAAAGGATAGTAGTATAAGTGTACTCCTAAGTGAAAGTATGGAATAGTAGTATAAGTGTACTGCTGGCTGAAAATGAAATAGTATTATAAGTGCAGTGCTCTGTGAAAGTAGGGAACAGTAGTATAGGTGTACCGATCAGTGATAATAACAGTGTAAGTGTACTGCTTAGTGAAAGTAGGTGTTAGCAGTATAGGTGTAGTGCTCAGTGAAAGTAGGGTATAACAGTACACATTTACTGCTCAGTGAAAGTAGGGGATAGTAGTATAATTCTACTGCTCTGTGATAGTTGTGCTTGCTCAGTTAAAAGGCAGAGGGAGAAAGTATGGGGTAGTACAAGTGTTTTGCTCAGCAAATGTAGTAGGTAGAAGAACAAGTGTACCATTATGTGAAAGTTGGGTATATTAGTATAAGTTTTCTACTCAGTGAAAGTAGGCGATAAAATTATAAGTGCTGCACTCAGGGAAAGTAGGGGATACTAGTATAAGTGTATTGATCAGTGAAAATAGGGGACAGCAGTATAGGTGCACTGTTCTGTGAATGTTAGAGATAGCAGTATACATATACTGCTCAGTGAAAGCAGGGGATAGTAGTATCAATGTACTGTTCAGTGAAAGTAGCAGATATTACTATACTTGCACTGCTGAGTGAAAATACATGGAGAGAAAGTAGATGACAGTAGTACAAGTGTTTTACTTTGTGAAAGTTTGGGAGAGTAGTATATGTGTACTGCTCACTAAAAATAGGGGATAGTGGTATACTGCTCACTAAAAATAGGGGATAGTGGTATAAGTGCACTGCTCAATGAAAGGACAGAGAAAGAAATTTGGGGACAGAAGTACAAGTGTACTGCTAAGTGAAAATAAGGGTTAGCAGTATAAATGAACTGCTCTGTGAAAGTAGGGGACAGTAATATCAATGAAATAGTGGTGAAAGTTGGGGATAATTATACTGCTTAGTAAAAGTAAGGGATAGTAGTATAAGTTTACAGCTCAGTGAAATTAGGGGATAGTATTATAAGTGTACTCCTCATTGCAAGTAGGAGTAGTATTAAAATATATAAATCACTGAATGGTGGGGACAATAATATAAGTGTACTGCACAGTGAAATGACAAAGGGAGAAAGTAAGGAACAGGAGTACAAGTTTTGCTTCTCAGTGAATGTAGGGGATAGTAGTATAACTGTACTTCTCAGTGGAAATAGAGGCTAGTAATATAAATCTACTGCTCAGTGGAAGTAGGGGACAGTAATATGTCTACTGCTCAATGGAAGTAGAGGATAGTAGTGTAAGTTTACTGCTGTGTGAATAGACAAAAGGGGAAATTAGGAGACAGCTGTACAAGTGTACTGCTCAGTGAAAGCAGGGGATAGTAGTATATGTGTACTGATCAGTAAAAGTGGGGTACAGTAGCATAAGTGTACTGATGAGTGAATTTACTGGATAGTAGTATAAGTGTACAGTTCCATAAAAGTAGGGGATATCAATATAAGTGTACTGCTCAATTAAAGCAGGTGAATGAAGTATAAGTGAAATGATCAGTGAAAACAGGGGACAACAGCATATGTGACCTGCTTGGTGAAAGTAGGGTATAGTGGTAAAGGTGTACTGCTCAGTGAGGGCAGAGGGAGAAAGAAGGTGACAGTAGTATAAGTGTCCTGCTTGGTGAAGGTAGGGGACAGAAGTAAAAATGTTCTGCTCAGTGAAAATAGGGCATGTTAATATAAGTGTAGTGCTCAGTGAAATCCGGGGATAATAGTATAAATATATTGCTCGGTAAAAGTAGTGGATAGTAGTATAAATGAAAGAAGGGAACAGTAGTACAAGTGTACTGCTCAATAATGATAGGAGATAGTAGTATAACTGTACTGCTCAGTGAAAGAAGAGGATATTATAAGAGTATTGATCAGTGAAAGCAGGTGATAATACTATAAGGGTAATTCTTTAGTGAAATTAGGGGATGCTAATATAGGTGTACTAATCAGGTGATACTGTAATACATTTTCTGCCCAATGAGAGGTAAGTGGAAGAAATTAGGTGATAGTAGAATAAGTCTACTGCTTGGTCAATGTAGGGAATAGTAGTAAAAATCAACTGATTAGTGAAAAGACAGCAGGAGAATGTAAGAGACAGCAGCATAAGTGTAATGATCAGTGAAAGGACACAGGGAGAAAGGAGGAGGCAGTAGTGCATACTGCTCAGTCAAAGTAGGGAAAAGTAGTATAAGTGTACTTCTTACTGCAAGTAGGGGATAATAGTGTAAGTATGCTGTTCATTGAAAGTAGGGTTTATAAGCTAAGTGTGCTGCTCAGAGAAAGTAGGGCACAGTAGTATAACTGAACTGTTCAGTGAAAGTAGGGTATCATAGTATCAGTGTACTTATCCGTCAAAGTAGGTGATGGCAGTATAAATGTACATCTCGATTAAAGTAGGGGACAGTATCATAAATATACTCCTCAGTGAAAGTAGGGGATAGCATTATAAGTGTAGTGCTCAGTTAAAGTAGGAAGTAGTAGTAAATGTGTACTCCTCTGTAAAATTAGAGGATATTAGTATATGTGTACTGCTCAGTGAAATTAAAGAATGGTAGTAAAAGCATGCTGCTCAGTGTATGGACAGAAGGAGAAACTAGAGTAAAGTAATATAACTGGTCTGCACAGTGAAATCTTTGGACAGAGGTATAAGTGTACTGCTCAGAGAAAGTAGGGGATAGTGGTATAGCTATACTTCATAGGTTCATAGTTAAGTACTAGGCTATTGGTCCTAGGGCCTATATAAGCCTAGAGAAAAGGTACACTGGCTTTCGCCACCAAAGAAAATTATTTACCTGTGCCCCTGTCGAGCAGAGCCACAGAAGTGATCCCTGGGGTGAATTTCCTATTTCCCATCCAGTCATCAAGATTTTTCTTGAAGAGTGCTAATAAGGAGCTTTGTTTGATATACATAGGTAGTTTGTTCCAGAGTATTGGAAGTCACTGGGACAGGAATCTATCCCACTGGCATGTTCTGTTTATTGTGGTTACAAGGTTTAGGTCCCTAGAGCATGTTGCTCAGAGGGACTGGGATTTCTTTAAGTGGAGCATGTCCAACAGCTCTGGGTTTGACATAGCTTTGTATGTTAGGCAGAAATCACCTCTGAGTAGGCGATATGCGATGGAGTAAAGCTGGAGTTTTTTGAGATGGTCTGTGTAGGGCATCTGTTTGAGGCTGGTAATCCTCTTTGTGAGATATTTCGATGGCCGTTCCAGTTGTTGTAGATGTCTTGTGAGGTACATACCAAATGGGGCGTTGTACTCTATAATGGGACTAATGAGTGATGAGTAGAGAGGAACAATGACCTCTTTTATCCTGGATGAGAAACCTTTTGTGAAGAGGTGTGCCACATAAAAGGATTTCCTGACTACTGTGGTGATGTGATTATCAATGGCTTGTTGGTCTAGGGGTATGATTCTCACTTTGGGTGTGAAAGGTCCCGTGTTCAAATCCTGGACAAGCCCTGTTTTTTTCGGGGATCATGTCAGTTGCCCTGCTAGACAGGGGTCCAGGGAAGTAAATAGTGTGGGAAAAAGTAGCCAGGGAATTGTTATGGCTAGGCTTGTATAGGCCCTAGGGCTGATAGCCTAGTACCAACCTATGAACCTATCAAAGGAGAGGCTACTGTACACCTGTGTCCCAAGGTCTCTTATCACACACAGTGTTAAGTACACTACCACCTATGTGGTAGTTCATGGGTACAGAGTTTTTACCAAAAGGGATGACAATGCACTTTTTGGCATTGAACTTGTGGCCATTGCTTTGACACCAGGCATCTGTCTCAGTGAGGCCCTTTTTGTAGGATGTCCACATTGTTAGGAGTTTCGATTATGACTCCTAGTTTGCAGTCATCTGCGAACTTCATTAGCCAAAGACCTTCTGTGTTAGCCTGTACTTCAGAGAAGTAGATACCAAACAGGAGAGGACCCAGGACTGAACCCTGTGGCACTCCACTTGTCACTGGTCTGAAGTCAGATTTGCAGTCTGCTACTTTCACAGTGTGGGTTGTGTCAGTGAGCCAGTTGGCAAACCATCTTGTTACATAGAGATTTATACCTAGTTTAGTGAGTTTATCTATAATTCCAGAGTGGGGGATGGTGTTGAAAGCATTGGCAAGATCTAGATAGGCTGTGTGAACCACCTTACCCTCATCTATGGCTTTGGTGACTGCTTCAAAGAAAGCTATCAGCTTTAGGAGACATGATCTGCTTTTTACAAACCCAAACTGGGTGGGGTCCAGAGTTTGGAGATTACCAATGTCTTTGTTTATAAGTTCCATGATGATACATTCCAGGGACTTGCAGACCAGGCTCGTCAGGCTAATGGGGTGGTAGTTCCTGGGGTCTGTGGTGGATCCCCCTTTGTGGAGTGGAATAACCATCGCTGTGTGCCATTCATTGGGAAGAAAGTCTAAGGTGAGGCTATGATTGAACATGGAACTTAGGTGGGGTTCCAGTTCATTCTGTAGTTCATGTAGAACGGAGCCTGGGATGTTGTCAGGTCCCATGGATGCTGTGTTCTTGGCTTTGGAGAGTGTGGTTTTTACCTGTGCAGCCATGATTACAGGAACTTTGCATTCTTCCGATATAGAGATAGGCCCTTTAGAGGGTGAGGGGGGGGTAAAGTTAGCACTGAACCTATCTGCCAGGATGTTGGCTATATCAGTTGGTTCTGTATATTTAGTGCCATTGTGCTGTAACTCATAGAAGACCTGAGTGTTGCCATTGAGATTCTTGACATAGCTATAGAATGCTTTGTGGTTGTCTTTAGAAACAGTGGCGATTTTTTTTCATAACTAGCTTTGGAGGATTTTATGACGGATCTCAGCTTCTTACTCAGGCTGATAAGGGAGTTTGTCCAATCATGGGATTTTACTCTTTTTTGCAGCAGTTTCTTTCTTCTGTTGTAGAGTTTGTTTATGGCAGGGGACCACCAGATTGCCCTCCTTTTTTTGGAGGATAGAATCTTGGCTCTGTTGTACTCTATATTCTCTATACACTATATTCTCAGTCAAAGTAGGGAATATTACTGTAAATTTACTGCTCAGTGAATGTAAGGGATAATATCAAAAGTGTACTTGTCAGTAAAATTAGGGGGTAGTAGTATAAGTAGTAGAAGTCTAAATCTCAAGATGCACTCACTCAAAGCACTCCTCAAAAAGGAGAACATTGATATTTGTGCTATAACAGAGACCTGGTTTAAAGCAGCAGAAAGCACCCTTGCACAACCAGGCTATAACTAATTTCACACCTTTCATCCCCAGAACATAGACCAAAGCTCAAAAGGTGGTGGTGTCTCCATATTCATAAAGGATATGCACACCTCCAGACTAATAGCCCAGCATAATGCAACTGAGATACTCGAGGTACAACTAACATTGGGTAAGACGGTGTAGCCTGATATAGGTCCCCCAACCATGTCCCAAGACTCTCACTCCACATTCCTAAGCACCCTGGAAACTATTAAGATCCAACCCGACACTCTCATACTAGGTGACCTTAACTACCCCTCCATCAACTGGGAAAACTACTCATGTAGCAATGCACTGGCCAACGCTTCTTGGACTTCATCAACTCCAGTGCCCTGGACCACCTCATTCTTACCCCCACTAGAGGAAGCAACATTCTGGTCCTGGTTATTACTAACATGTGCAACTGTTGCTCTACACCAGTAGTCAATACCTCCCTGGTTAGATCCAAGCACAAACTAATCACCATGGAAATCCACATCTCACACACACCCCCTGCAAAGGTATCTACCATGAAAAACTTCTCCAAAGCAGACTTTGGACTCCTAAAAACAGAGATGGCTAACTTCACGGCACCCATGCCAATGGAAAATAGATGCATGACTGCAGAATCATACAACAATGCATTGTACGACCATGTAGATAAATGCATGAAACTAGCCATACCCAACAGAATCAAGACACTCTCCTCCAAAAAAAGGAAGCCAATCTGGTGGTCCCCTGCCATTAATAAACTGTACAACAAAAGGACGAAAATGGTGTCGAAACCATGGCCTTAAATATATAGGGGATAGGGGAAAATAGGGGATAGTAGTATAAGTTTACTGACTGGTCAGAGTAGAGTATAGTGGTATAACTGTACTGCTTATCCAAAGTAGGTGTTAGTAGTATACAGATACTACTCAGGAAAAATTAGTGGAAAGTAGTATAAGTGTACTGCTCAATGAAAGTACGACACAGTAATAAAAGTGCTCTGCTCTGTGGAAAGACAGACTGTGACTAAAGGGACAGTAGTATAAGTGTACTGCTCAGAGAAAGTTGATAAAAGTATTTTAAGTGTACTCCTCAGTGAACGTACAGGATAGTAATAAGTGTACTGCTCAATGAGAAGAATGAATACTAGTATAAGTGTACTATTCTTTGAAAGTAGTGAGTATTACTTTATGTGCACTGCTTAGTGAATGTAGGCTATAGTGATATAGCTGTACTGCTCAGTGGAAACAAGGTATAGTAGCATAAGTGAACTGCTTGGTGAAAGTAGGGTGTAGTAGTAGTATAAGTGTAAATATAAGGCACAGTGAAAGAACAGAGGGGAAAAAGGCAGGAACATTAGTGTAAGTGTTCTGCTAAGTGAAAGTAAGGGATAGTATTATAAGTGTACTGCTCAGTGAAAGTAGGGTATATTTGTATAAATGTGTTGCTCAGTAAAAGCAGGAGATAGTAGTTTAAGAGTACTATTTGATAAAAGTAGGGATAATAGTATAAGTAAAAGTAGGGAACAAAGTGTACTGTACAATAAAAGTAGGAGAAAGGAGTATAACTCTACTGCTCAGTGAAAGTACGGGATAGTTGTATAAGTGTGATCAGTGAATGTAGGATATATTAGTATAAGTGTACTGCTTAGAGAAAGTAGACAGTAATAGTATAAGTGTATTTTTAGTGAAATTAAGGGATAGTAGTGGAAGTGTACTGATTTGTGAAAGCAGGGGACAGTATTATTAGTGTACTGCTCAGTGAAAGTTGGGGAAATGAGTATAAGTGAACAGATCAGTGAAAGCAAGGGACAGTAGTACCTGTCTACTGCTTAGTGAAAGTAGTATAGGTGTACTGCTTGGGGAAGGGACAGACTGATAAAATAGGACACTGTAGTACAACTGCACTTCTATCAGGGTACAGCAGTATAAGTCTACTGCTCTGAGAAAGTAGGGGATAATAGTATATGTGTATTGCTCAGAGAAAGTAATTAATAGTATTGTAAGTGTACTGCTCAGTGAAAGTAGTTGAAAGTAGTAAGGTATACTGCTCAGTGAAACTAGGGGATGGTACTATAAGTGTACTGCTCAGTGAAAGGAGAGAGGGAGACTGCTGGGTACAGTAGCACAAGTAGGGAGTAGTAGTGTAATTATACTGCTCAGTGAAAATAGTAGAAAGTTGTATAAGTGCACTGCTCAGTGAAAGTAGGGGATAGTATTACAGGTGTGTTGCTCAAAGTATGAGATAGTTGTATAAGTGTACTGCCAGTGAAATAAGGGATAGAAGCATAAGTGCACTGTGAAAGTATTGGATAGTTCTATAAGTGTAGTCCTTAGTGAAAGTAAGCGATAGTGTTAAACTATATAGATCACTGAATGGTGGGGACAGTAGCATAAGTTTAATGATTGGGAGGGTGGCCTAACGGTTAAGGTATTTGGCTTACAAACACAAGGTGTAGGGTTTGAGTCTCACAAGGGAAAATTGGCTAGGCTTAAAATGGTTCACAAGGGCAGTTAGCTTACTACTAATCTATGAACCTATAAACAAAATGATCAGTGAAAGGACAGAAGGGGAAAGTAGGCAACAGTAGTGCAAGTTTGGTACTCAGTGGGAGTAGGGGATAGTAGTATAAATATACTGTTCAGTGAAAGAAGTGGAGAGTAGTACAAATGTACTGGTCAGTGAAAGTTGGGAATAGTAGCATAAATCCACTGATCAGTGACATGATAGCAAGAAAATGTAAGGTACAGTAGTAGTGCTAATTGAAAGGACTGTAGGAGAAAGTAAGAGACAGTAGGACAAGTGTACTGCAAAGTCAAAGTAAGGAAAGTAGTATAAGTGTACTGCTCAGTGACAGCTGGGGATGTTGTGCAAATATTTGGGATAATAGTATGAGTATGCTGCTAGTCAGTAAAAGTAGGAGATAGTAATATAAGTGTACTAATCAATTAAAACATTGGACGGTAGTATAGATCTACTGATCAGTGAAAGGACAGAGGGAGGAAGAAGGTGACAGCAGTATAAGTGCCCTGCTCAGTGCAAGTAGGGAATAGTAGTATAAGTGTACTGATCTTGATAGTACGGATATTAGTATAAGTGTACTGCCAGAGAAAGTAGGAGATAATACTATAAGTATAATTCTTACTGAAATTAGGGGATAGTAATTTAAGTCTACTGATCATATGATAGTGTAATAAATGTTCTGCACAATGAAACATCAGAGTGAGGAAGTAGGGGTTATTAGAATAAGTGTGCTGCTCAGTGAAAGTAGGGACTAGTAGTATAAGTCTACTGATTAGTGAAAAGACAGCAGGAGAATGTAAGGGACAGTAGCATACATGTAATGATCTGTGAAAGGATAGAGGAAGAAACTTGGAAGCAGTAATACAAGTGTACTGCTCATTCACAGTAGGAAGAGGTTGTATAGGTGCACTGCTCAGTGAAAGTAGGGGATAATACTAAAAGTGTCAGTGAAAGTAGGAGATAGTAGTATATGTGTACTGATTATAGAAAATAGGGGACAATAGTATAAGTATGCTGGTCAATAAATGAAGGGGATGGTATTATAAATATACTGCCCAGTGTAAAGACAGAGGGAAGATGTAGGGGAATGAAGAGAAAACGTCCTGCTCAGTGAAAGTAAGGGACAATATTATAAGTCCATTGATCAGTGAAACAATGGTGGGAGAAAGTAGGGAACAGTAGTACAAATGTAGTGCTCATTCAAAATATGGGACATTATTGTAAATATACTGCTCACCTATAGTAGAGGGTAGTAATATAAGTGTTATGTTCTGTAAAAGTAGGGAGTAGTAATGTAAGTGTATGGATCATTGAAAGTAGGGGATAGATGTATAAGTGTCCTGCTCTGTGATAGTTGCTGATAGTAGTATGATTGTATTTCTTAGAGAAAGGACAGAGGGAGAATGTAAGTGGCAGCAGTATAAGTGTTCAGCTCAGTTAAACTAGGGGATAGAAGTATAAGTGTACTGATCAGTAAAAGGACAGAGATAGAAAGAAGGGTATATTAGTATATGTAGTCTGTTCAGTGAAAGAAGGGGATAGTAGTATAAGTGCACTTAGTAACTATAGGGGACATTAGTATAAATGTACTGCTCAGTGGAAGTAGGAGATAGTAGTACCAATGTACTGCACAGTGAAAGGAGACAGGGAAAATGTAGTGGATAGTAGTATAAGTATATTGCTCAGTGAAATAAGATAATAGTTGTTTTAGTGTACTGCTCAGTTAAAGTAAGGGATTGTAGTATAAGGGCACTAGTCAGTGAAAGTAGAGAATAGTATTGTAAATGTACTGCTGAGTGAAGGAGATGACATGTGGAAGCAAGGGTTAAGAGTAAAGTTAAAGTGAGGGTGCATAATGTGGGAAGTGAAGGTAGATAAGGTGAGCAGGCTATGAGTAAGTGATTATGTGAAGAGAGGATGAGCAGGCTATGAGTGAGAGATTGTGTGAAGAGAGGAGAAGTGTGAAATAAAATGGGATATGTTTGGAGAAGAAAGGAAAAAATGTGTTTAACTTCCAAGATGGCTGCACACTGATCAACAGCTTGTTTTCAGCTCTCCCGATGTGAAAAAAAATAAACTGTGATATAAGGGCCAAAAACTCTGCAAGCTTTAGTAAATCCATTTATTGCATAGTAAATACACTGCCTGGATAACAGCAAAGAAGAAACTTAGAGTACCTGAATGAAAATCATCTAGAAAAGATGAAGAGAAAACACCAACTGGAAAGAATACCACAAGTGTTCAGCAAAAAGCAGTTGTAGCTGCAGCTTTGATAGAATTGATCCTTACAAAACTGTGGCAAAAGGGCAAAGTATTAACAATTGAAGACAGTAGAGTGTCTGTGGAAAATGATTATTCACTGTACACCAGGAAGAAAAGAAGCAAATTTATACCAGCAGCAATCAGAGAAAGTTGAGAGGCAGGTGTGAGATTCAAGCTGCAGTACCCAGCTGTCTTCAGAATATTTTTCCTGGAGTATCAAAGTCATTTTTTTTTATGTAAAACATACTAAGGAGGAAATACAAAAGGTTGTCCAATAAAAAGTGAGCCACCAAACAGATGTGGACTCTGCTTTTCATTCTTCTGATAATAAAGCTTATATGGAGACTTTTCCAATGAAACCTTTTCCAATGTTCCAAAGCAAAACACTTGAGAGACAGAAAAAAGTACAGGAACTGACTAGAAGATGTGGGACTGCCTTGGACTTGAACTAGAGTCTGGCATTGGGATGGAGATGAACAGGAAGAAGATCAGCAACACTGAAATTAGTAAATGAATGTGAGACTATAAAGCATCAATCACATTTGTGAAACATGGTTTTACAAAAAATGTGCAAAGATTTGACTTTTGTTGAATTTGTTAAACTTGTGAGGGACTGAAACACATATGCCCAACTTAATATCATTAATGTTTGGGAGAACACTGAAGGGAAGGAGAAAAAAGAAAAGAAAAGCATTTCTAAGTAAAATTTTTGTTCTTAGCAGTACTTGTATAAAAAACTCCATGATATAAATTGCATGTTATGTAGTAAAGCATTTTCAGTTATTGCTGTATATGATTAAGACACTAACGCAAGCAAGTGCTTTTTTACTTCTTTTTTAGTTTTAAGAAATGTATGCATTATAATGTAAAAAGAGAAAAGAGCTAGAAAAGGCATGTTTAATGTTGTAATCTTGAGTTGCTGGGGAGGGGAAACAGATATAAAAGAGCACCAATTATAATATATGCAGAGTTAATATGTTCTCTCTTACTTTTTCATAGGTGAATGTTAGGATTAAGGCCTTTGCCTTAATCTAATATCATTTTTGTGTAAGTAAATAAGAGTACACTGAATGTAATGAAAAGTTTTCCTTTGGCAAATAAATGTTCAGTGTAAGTTGAGAGGTTTGCAGAATTGTACATTTGGTACTTGTGTTTCCATAGAGAAAAGCTTACTATAGGCAGAAGCAATAAAAGCCAGAATAGTTTTAAGGCTAAATGTTAATGTTTTCTGAAAACATATAATCCGTTTTTTACATTTCAATGGGGAATAAAGATAAAACAAGATCAGACATCAATTAGTGTCAGTAGAAGCACAGACTGTAAGATCTTAGCATGTTAGGTTAAGTTCTGCCTTTTTTGATATTAACTCCAGAGTACACAAACTGTTAGCACAATGACTTAGGCAACAGAAAGTAGTAAAGGTTGTTGCCAAATGTAGGAAGCCTATAACAAGAAAAATATTCAGAGATCCTATAGAGGTATTAGAGATATTTGGAAATTTTATGAAAGTGTATATAAAGTAGAGGAATGTGGAAATTAAGAAAAAGTACAAATGGAAATATTTATGGAAAACTTAAGTATATTAAGGTTAGATTAACAATTAACAGTTATGATGATAGGAGGAGATAAGATAAAAACAGTGATGCATAATCAATCTTCAGGAAAGCTTCCAGGAATAAGATGGCATTCCTGTGGAAGTTTGGAAGCTATGAGGGACGAAAGTGATAAAGATCCGGAAGGTTTTGTTTTACAGTAGTTTCAAGGGAGGGGAAGCAGCTACATTCTGCAAGAAAGCTGTGGTGATTGTAATACCTAAAGATGGTAAATACCCATCAGACCCATCTTTTTATATGCCCATTTCAATTTTAGACCATGTTTATAAGGTGTTTATGTCTACAACAGCTAAAAATTGGCAATGGTATTATCAAAATTGATTGATATGGATCATTGTGATTTTGTGAAGAGGAGGCAAACATTTGGCAACATTAATAGAACAATGATGATCCAGATGAATGCAGAATGCAAGAAAATGCTCCTGTTGTTGGTGGGTCTTGATGCAGAGAAAGCATTCAACGGAGTGAGCTGTGATTTTATAAGTATGGCAATTTAAGCATTTGCATTCCCAATACAATAAAAAGGTTAATTAGGAGGATTTATGAGTGACCTGAGGCAAACATTAAAGTGTGAAGGTTTCTCTTTCTGTTAAGTTGTGTCAGAATAAAGGAACCATGCAGGAGTTTCCTCTTTCCTATTTGAATTATATTTAGAGACATTGGCAAAGAAAATAAATGATTCAGAAATTCAAAGATATAATTGGTATGATAATCAGGAAAAGTTGGCTTTCATTTGCAGATGATATTAGTTTGTACCTCATAATGCCAGAAAAGGACATCTTAGTGTTGTGGAACAGTTTGAGCCAGTTTCAAGTTTTTCAGGATATAAAATTACTGAAGACAAAACAAAGGCTACAGCTGTAAACTTCTAATCACACTTAAATTGGAGTTTATTTTAAGGGATATACTAACATATACACGGCTTCTTACCACCTATAAAATTATCCAGCATCTATCTGCCTGTCCAGCACTAAAAATCAATCTACTCAACTATGTTTCCAGTCGGTCATTGAGATCTAGTGACCAGCAACTCCTGTCTGTCTACAAACCTTTCAAATCTGCTGGCCATTGTCTGTACTATTACAAGGTTGCTAAGGCCTGGAACTCCTTACCTGTATCCACCAGATTAATACTTTCCTTCCCATCTTTCAAAACCACTCAGAAAGACTTCCTAGCTAAAATCTGGCTTTGTTCTTGCTTAAAATCAGGATAAACTATATCCCTAAATGTGAAGAAGTATATTTTCATTCCTTATACCTTCTTTCTCTCCATTCTTCACTTCTTTACTTCTACCAAATTCGCTTCCCTGACTTTCTCTCTAAATATATCATATGCCTGTTTTTCCCTCACTTCATATTGCAATTCCTATTTGTATTAGACTAACTTACCTTTATTTTCTCTACAAACTGTCTAAAATTTCTGTAAATGTTAAATGATTGTCATACCCTAAGTAACAACTGAGAAGTGAGAGACTTGGGAATGCAAGTTGACTGTAGCCTAAACTTTGACCATCATATGTCTAGTGTGGTAAGGAAGGCATTCAATGTCCCACACCTCATTAGCAAAGGTATTGTCTCATGAGCAAAAGAGGTCATAACACCCCTGTACTCGACCCTCATCAGGCCAATAATTGAGCACAATGCTCCTGTTGGTATGTACCTTACCAGGCAACTGCAGCAACTTGAGAGACATCAGAGATTTCTAACTAAAAAAATTCAGGTCTTCAGCACATGTCATACATTGACAGACTGAAGTCACTGTCACCATACTCAGCAGCATACAGACTACTTAGAGGAGATTTGTACCTGGCCTAAAGACAATCTTGGATCCAAACTAATAGGAATGCTGCACATCTGCAAGTCAAATGGGACAAGGGTCACTCGCTCCAGGGACCCTAACCTGGACTGTGACATAAATAGGACCTGCTGTAGCGACAGTTATGTCTCTCATAGGTTGTCACTTTTCTGCTATAGGCTACCAGTTCACATCAAACAAAGCACCACCATGATCTGAATGTCTGGATGGGAAACCATAAATTCCTGCCAGACATTTCACCGTTGACCCTCCTAGATATGGGCAGTCATTGCTAACTAAGATTTTGACTTTAGGCAAGATCCTTTATATTGGGTTTCTCTAGTATTATATTGGGCATACATGGCTAGGTTTATAAAGACCTGCAGGTCAGTGTCCCAACAACCAGCTATGAACCTAATAACCTATAACTTATATTGATTCTTAACCAATGTTTTTGTATTATGTCTAATTTGTTATAATTATTTAAACTGGATATGTTTTTGTTTTATTTTAGAGGACTGTAAAATTTTGTTTTTAAAATGTTTTGTAATAATTTGGAGCTTTTCACCCCAGGCTTCTACTGAAAATGGGCTTCTACCCATTTGGACTTTCCAGGTAATCAAATGTCAATAAATAAATATGTTAAGGAGATGAGTTAATGGCTGCCTCTATCTGTGAGAGAAATAAGTGTCAGGCCAGGGGAAACTTTCTAATTTCCCATATCCACTGGTCCAAGTTACACTTGAATAATTTTAAGAAAGGGCTCTGCTTCACTTGTATGAGATGACAATTTTATGCAATACATACCTGTCTCTCCAATATCTTATTAAAATCACAATAATCAAAGTTTAAATTCTTAGATGTAGTAGTTCTGGTGATGTTCATCTTCTTTCGGTTGTTCCCGTTAGGGGTCGCCACAGCGGATCACCTGTTTCCATTTATTCCTGTCCTCTGCATCTTGCTCTGTCACACCATCCACCTGCATGTCCTCTCTCACCACATCCATAAACCTTATCTTAGGCCTTCCTCTTTTCCTGTTACCTGGTAGCTTCATCCTTAGCATCTTTTTCCAATATACTCAGCATCCCTCCTCAGCACATGTCCAAACCAATGTAATCTTGCCTCTGTGGCTTTGTCTCCAAACCTTCCAACCTGGGCTGACCCTCTAATATACTTATTCCTAATCCTGTCCACCCTCATCACACCCAGTGCAAATCTTAACATCTTTAACTCTGCCACATCCAGCTCAAACTCCTGCCTTTTTGTCAGTGCCACTGTCTCGAAACCGTATAACATAGCTGGTCTCACTACCCTCTTGTAGACCTTCCCTTTCACTCTTACAGGTACTCGTCTGTCACATATCATTCCTGACACTCTTCTCCACCCACTCCATCCTGCCTCTACTCTCTTCTTCACCTTTCTTCCACATTCACTGTTACTCTGAACTATTTACCCCAAGTGTTTAAACTCATCCACCTTCGCCACCTCTACTCCTTGCATCCTCACCATTCCTCTATCCTCCCTCTCATTCACACATACATATTCTGTCTTAGTCCTGCTGACCTTCACTCCTCTTCTCTCTAGAGCATATCTCCATCTCTTCAGGGTCTCCTCCACCTGTTCCCTACTCTCACTACAGATCACAATGTCATCTGCAAACATCATAGTCCATGGGGAATCCTGTCTGATCTCGTCTGTCAACCTGTCCATCATCATTGCAAATAAGAAAGGGCTCAGAGCTGATCCTTGATGTAACCCCATCTCCACCTGAAACACATCCGTCACTCCCACCGCAGACCTCACAGCTGTCACACTACCCTTGTACATATCCTGTACCACACTTACATACTTCTCTGACACTCCTGACTTCCTCATACAATACCACAACTCCTCTCTAGGCACCCTGTCATATGCTTTCTCTAAGTCTACAAAAACACAATGCAACTCCTTCTGACATTCTCTGTACTTCTCCATCAACACTCTCAGAGCAAACATCACATCTGTAGTGCTTTTTCCCAGCATGAAACCATACTGCTGTTCACTAATCATCACGTCCCTTCTTAACCTAGCTTCCACTACTCTTTCCCATAACTTCATGCTGTGACTGATCAATTTAATCTCTCTGTAGTTACTACAGCTCTGCACATCACCCTTATTCTTACAAATCGGTACCAGAACACTTTTTCTCCATTCCTCAGGCATCCTCTCACTTTCTAAGATTTCATTAAACAATCTGGTTAAAAACTCCACTGCCATTTCACCTAAACACCTCCATGCTTCCACAGGTATGTCATCTGGGCCAACAGCCTTTCCATTCTTCATTCTCTTCATAGCTATCCTTACTTCCTCCTTCTAATCCATTGTACTTCATGATTCACTATCCCTACATCATCCAACCTTCTCTCCCTCTCATTCTCTTCTTTCATCAACCCCTCTAAGTACTCTTTCCATCTCCTCAACACACTCTCCTCGCTTGTGAGTATGCTTCCCTCATTATCCTTTATCACCTTTACCTGCTGCACATCTTTCCTAGCTCGGTCCCTCTGTCTAGCCAATTGGTACAGGTCCTTTTCTCCCTCCTTAGTGTCCAGCCTTTCATACAACTCTTCATATGCCTTATCCTTAGCCTTCGCCACCTCTCTCTTTGCCATGCACTTCATCTCCTTATACTCCTGTCTACTTTCTTCATCTCTCTGACAATCCCACTTCTTCTCTGCCAGCCTCTTTGCCTGTATACTCTTCTGTACTTCCTCATTCCACCACCATGTCTCCTTGTCATCCTTCCTCTGTCCTGATATGATACCAAGCACCTTTCTAGCTGTCTCCCTTACTAGCTCTGCTGTAGTTACCCAGCTATTTGGTAACTCTTCACTGCCACCCAGTGCCTGTCTTTACTCATTCCTGAACTCCACCTCACAGTTACCCTTTTTCAATTTCCACCATTTGATACTTGGTGCTGCCCTCACACTCCTCCTCTTCTTCATGATCACCAACATCATCCTACAAACCACCATCCTATGCTGCCTAACTACACTTTCTCCAGTCACCACTTTACAGTCTCCAATCTCCTTCAAACTGGCCCTCCTACATAAGATATAATCCACCTGTGTGCATCTTCCTCCACTCTTGTATGTCACCCTATGCTCCTCCCTCTTGTTAAAATACGTATTCACCACAGCAATGTCCATCCTTTTCGCAAAATCCACTACCATCTGACCTTCTGCATTCCTTTGTTTAACACCATACCTACCCATCACTTCCTCATCCCCTCTGTTCCCTTCACCAACATGCCCATTGAAATCTGCTCCAATCACCACTCTCTCACCCTTGGATACAGTCATCACCACTTCATCCAATTCACTCCAAAATTTTTCTTTCTCATCCATTGCACACCCAACTTGTGGAGTATATGCGCTAACAACATTCATCATTACACCATCAATTTCCAGCTTCATAAACATCACTCTACCCGACACTCTTTTCACCTCCAAAACACTCTTCACATACTGTTCCTTTAGAATAACTCCTATGCCATTTCTCCTCCCATCCACACCATGATAAAATAATTTGAATCCACCTCCGATACACCTAGCCTTACTCCCCTTCCATCTGGTCTCTTGCACACACAATATACCAACCTTCCTTCTGGTGATGTTCATTTTGCTAATATGCAAAAGGTCAATTAGAGTGGCATCCAAGGATGCCTTGTATGCCAGGAATAAATTGCCTCCCATCACTCTGTAGGAGACAGACAACAGAGATAAAACTTTGAGGTGATCTGCATAGGAAATTGTGTTTATGGCCTGTATTTGTTTTTTTTTTTTTTTTTTTTTTTTTTTTTTTTTTTTGAGGAATCTCTTGGATTTCACAGTTGTTGCATTTGTCTGGCCAGGTACATACCATTGGGAGTGTTATACTCAATGATGGATCTAATGAATCTTGAGTACAGTGGCAGAATAACTTTCCTGAACCTAGATGCCATGCGCGTACTTATAAGTTGAGTGACACAGAATGATTTTATTACAAGCGTGGATGCATGGTGAGCAAATGTCAGGTTAATATTTATTTGTTTTGCCAAATCCCGGACTTCTTTGTCTACTTTTGGAGTTGTTTTATCAACAGGGTAGTTTCCCTGGATGGCTGATTTTCCAAAATGTACTATTCATGATGTCACTTTGACAAAACCAAACTGGGTTTTGTCCAGTGTCTGAAGGTTTCCTATGTCATTGCTAATCATTTCCATGGTCATTCCTTTCATGGCTTTGCATATAAGACTAGTCAGACTAATAGGTCTGTACTTCCTGGGATTTTTTGATGGGCTTCCCTTTTGCACTGAGATGACTGTTCTAATATTCTATTGACATGACATTAAGTGTGTGTGGAGGCTATGGTTGAATAGTGACACCACTGACCCTGACTGATTATATTTCAGGCAATACTGGAAGCATCCTGAAGTATTATCTGAGCAGATCAAAATGTATTCTTGGCCTTAGAGACCATATCTAAGACCTGGTGGTTAGTGATAGTTGGACAGATTGTGCTAGATACTATTTCCTTGAGGGCAGCTGGGGGTGGGGTTAAACTGGCACTGAATTTATCAGTCAGAAGATTGGCTATATCTCCCAGTTCCATGAGCATAGGTCCATTTACCAACACTTCTGCACACTGTAGTGTACTGAATTTGAGGTTTTAATTTTGCTGCATTCTTCCATATTTGTGGGTACCAAGTCCAGTCTGTTTTACCTGTAGTAGGCACATGCCATAGCTAGTCCAGGGTGTTTTTGTTTACAAAATCTAGGAATCTCTGTTCCTGCAAAGTTGGGATCATATAGGATTCCCAGCTTATAGAGTGATAATTAATGTCCCCCATGACTATGGTATTTGTTGCAATGTTAAGTGTCTCCAATAGGTTAAGGTATGAGCTATGGGTTTCATGGGACATAAAGGGTGATCTATAGATTACTAGGATATGGTATGGGACATTGTCTATGGTAATCTGTATGTGGAGGAACTCCAGTGCATTATCCTGTTTAACCAACCTAGAGGTGTGCTTGTTATTGATATAGATCAACTCACCTCCACTTTTATTTCTTGTCTGTGCAATTGCTGGTTTAAATGTGTTAAAGGTACTGAAGCCTGCACTGCCAGGGTACTCTCTGTACATTTAAACCATGTCTTGCTACCCTCACAGATGTTCACATTGTCTAAGGTAAGGAGAGCTTGGATGGACTGGAGCTTTTTGTTTGGTCTTCTGCCTTTGAGCAGATACACCTTTGTATTTTCTTTGGTAGATTGTGTTATGTTGGAAGGTGTGTCAGTCTGGCATTGCCAAAAAGGCTCTATGGTGGATGACCTGAAAACATAGAGGGGAGAGGTGCACACCATTATTGGCAAAGCAACATGGTTTGTTAACCTTGCCCTGTCATGATGACAAATATTGTATTTCCATAGAATGACAACAAAAACTAAGCTAATTATTAAAGTCACTCCTCTTCTGTTCATATTGTGGTGTCATCCATGGGGAAGGTAGAATGCTGCTTAATGCTACTTACACATACAAGCATAGAGCTCCATAATGTCTCTCTTCATACAGTCTAGGGAGGTACATCTCAAGTCACTAACATCTACATGGATGATGACTGAATCATACTGGTACTTGTGGTGCACGGACTTAAGTGCAAGCGTACCTTGGTGGATCCTAGCCCATGATAGGCAACTAACCATTATTTTCTCCTTATTCAGCCTGGTGAGTTAGGAATCAGTATTTTGATGACTATGACTATTGTCCTGGTTAGTAAATTTGGTTTTCCTTACTGGCTTGGTAGTTGAGGCTTCACTGCATGTGACAATATGTGCAGTGTTGGATGTTGTTTCTGTTGAATGGTTTTGAGTTTGTGGAGGATAATTTTTCAGGTGGAATGCCTTGGAGGTCTTTGGCATTTGGGAAGATTGCATTTAAGTGCCTCAGCATAAATACTTGTATGTATGGGCATACTATTCATTGTCAGTGTAGGATGTGTTTCTGACAACTAGATTTTTATTATGAGTATTTGTAAATAAGAGTTTTACCTCAAGAGACATGCCCCTGGATTCAGCAAGCAACCATCCAGGAATAAGTTATTCCTGCATGGCAGGGGCCATTCCTGTTCAGCACGGCAGCATGCCATGCATATGTAAGAAGGCACGCTGCTGTGCTGTAAAACTGAGACAGTTCCATGTACGAGCACAGGAGGTGTATCTGAGAGTAAAGCTCTCACAATACACACACCCCCTGTACACCAGAATTGCCGAATGAGTGAGAATGTTCATAACACCCCCAGCCTGTCAGGGTAAGAAATCTGGACAAAGCCATAAGGGACAATCATCCCTTCCAAGCCAAAAGTTGATAGAGTAACAGATTTAGCATAAGCACATAGCGTACACCTCACAACCCATCAGAGTAAGGAATGTCAACAAAGCCATAAGGAACAAACATCCCACAAAGCAGAAAGTTGACTAACAGGTTCAGAATTAGCATGGATATTCTGAAGGATAAGAATAAATAAACACAACAAATATATATTTTTTATATATATATGCAATAAAGTTTAAGCATAGCTGCGTGGGTGTGCCTGTTGCTTAGCTATGCTTAGCCCAGCTGAAATGGCACAAAAAAAGCCATAGACATCAAATATAAACATAAGTGCAATAGTGTAGCAGTTAGAGCATATGTCTTGCATGTAGTCATTCACAGTTTGAGCCTCACCAAAGCCATTTCCATTTTGCATGTGTAAACATTAAAAATGTAATTTCTTGCATATTTATGTAAGAAGTAACTTATTTTTCTCAACCAGAGTAGTGTATTAGGCCCAGATGTGAGTTGTCAGTGTAATAAAGTAGTGAAACTCCCATATAAACACAAGTGCCCTATACAGTATAGTCACACAAGAATAAATTAATCACAGCACATTGGGGGATGTCAGGAAAGGTAAATAAATCTATATTATGCAATGAATGATGACGCAATTCCATACAGGTGGTAGAACAATATAATAAAACCTAAACAATGCTAAACATTGCACAGTTATGTTGACTGGGTGTAAGCATTTTGTACATATGAATACTAAGCAATGGATAGCCCAGCTAAGTGGATTTGCCCATTGGTAAGCAATGCTGAACCTGCCCCTTTAAGCACTGCCAACTTTAGCTAAGCAGGTTTGCCCATAGCTTAGCTTAGCTACATTTTCAAAACCAGCCAATCAAGGCAAAGAGTGGGAAATTGGCCATATTTAAACCCCATAGGCAGGAATACAGCTCATAACTGGTTGTAGCTCAACACTGTAGGCAGTATGGCAGGTGTTGGAGAGGGCATGCACTTCTGGGTGCAGCGCTGGGGCATACAGGAGTCCAAGGTCATGGTAGGACTCCTGGTAAAATGGTAAAAAAATCATGACATTAAACTGCTGCAGGACCAATACCAGGGCTCCCAATACAAAGCGGAAGCCTGGGAAAGTCTCACCCATGATCTCACCAGTGCCACTGGTATCCCTTGGACTGGTGAGCAGGTCTGGCACCACTATGCCGATTTGAAACAGAGGAGGAGGGAGCTCTTGGAACAGTGGGTCCAAGAAGCAAGAGACAGGGGAAATGTCCCAGCAGTATGTAAGTATTCATAGCAATAACTGTTCATCAAAGTCCAGCCAGTGTATGTGATGGATAAGTATGAATAAATGTTTCTCTATTTTCATTACAGCTGCAGATGAGCGAGCTGTGAACCAGCAACCCCATGCCAGCAGGTTGCAAAGGCTGTGTCGCGAGGCTGGTGAGTAACAATCCTGTTTGTAGTGGTCATTCCAAATAAATATAAAGGAGTAAAATGTCACCTGGCAGTATAAAAAATGTGTATGGTTTCTACTGAATAAACCAGACAATATGACAGTAATAGTACCATATAGGTCATATTTAAATAAGTGTAACTGCATGGCAATAAAGTTCTAAATCCTGGACTGGTTGTGTTCACTCTGGTATTGTATGGCCTCACATGTTGCATTCACCAAGATCTGGTATGTGAATAATACTGTTGTGTCAACTGTTTCTCACACTGTGTTACATAAAAAATATGTCTAGGAATGTCTGTATAAGAATGTTGTAATTACAAGTCAGATTGTACAACCAAGAGAGACTTAGACAGAAACACTGAAGGAAGAGAAAGTACTTTCTAAATAGCTCACTCTGATAAAACACAAATATCACATACAACAATGGTTTGAATCCTGGGAGTGGTAGTAAGCTGTATGCATAATCATACCTCTCAACTGTGCAAAATATCCAGATTTTTACCTCATATTTTTGGCCTGTTTCTCTATTTTCCTGGCAAATCACTGGGATGATCTCAGGATTGTAGTCACTAAATAATGACATACATTTGAATTTCAGACTTCAGATCCTTCAGAAAATGTATATTAAAACAAATCCTGTTACTCTAGCAACTTTCTAAAAGTTTATAACGCAAGCACTCAGGTCTCTCAACAGCAGGTACAAATACGACTCAGTCATTGTCCACGCTGGTGTAAACGACCTGAGACGTACCTCCTTGGACTACATGAAAAGAGACATTGAGGAGCTCTCTGATTATGTAGCCCAGGCAGGTATGACCCTGACCTTGAGCAGTATCCTACCTTCACCAAGAATGATGCCACAATACAGAGATAAGATGATCAGCTTTAACAATTGGCTTAAACTCTGGTGTCATTCAAAGGGGATCCAATGTCTGTCTCCCTGGGATGACATGCTGGACAAGCCAAGCTGCTTCGCAAGGGATGGCTTGCACCTGTCACCCCTGGGATTCCGGATATTGGCAAAGGCTCTTGCCACCCCCATAGTGCCTTTTTTAGGCAAGGCTCAAATTCTAAACCTACCACCCTAGAACACAAAAAAGGAAAAAAACTAAGGGTAATGCTGCTCAATGCCAGAAGTCTCAATCTCAAAATGCACGCACTGGAAGCCCTTCTCAGTATGGAGAACATCGATGTCTGTGCTGTGACAGAAACCTGGTTCAAGGCTCCTGAGAGCACCCCAGCACTATCAGGTTTTACCTCATATCATGCGTTCCGGCCCCAAAATCCGGACAATACCAAGAAAGGAGGGCGGGTATCCATATTCATCAAGGACACCCACACCTCAACATTGGTGGCAACGCACGATGCATCGGAGACCATCCAGGTGCAATTAACCATAGGCAAGACTGCTCTGCAAATTGTAGCATGTTACAGGCCACCCTCACAAACTCAGGAACCTCACATGGCTTTCCTGAAAACACTGGAGGGGATAAATGTATCTCCAAACACCATCATACTAGGTGACTTCAATTACCCTAATATAGACTGGGAACACTACTCAAGCCCAAACACCCTAGCCCAAAAGTTCCTGGAATTCATAAACTCAAATGCCATGGAACAACTAGTCATCATCCCCACAAGAGGAGAAAACATACTTGATCTCATCATCACGAACATGGGAGCACAATGTTCAACACCGGAAGTATACCCCTCACTGGTGAGATCAGATCACAAACTAATCTCGCTGGAGGTCCTCATCCCACCCCCACCTGAAATAAAAAAGACCACATTAAAGAACTTCTCGAAAGCCGACTTCACACTTCTAAAGACTAGTGTGGTCCCCTTTAAGGCCCCCGAGCCAGCGGAAAACAGTACTCAAGCCGCTGAATCACTTACAAATGCCTTCTACCAGCACCTGCAGGACTGCATGGATAAGGCAATCCCAAGCAAAACAAAGACTCTTTGTACCAAAGGCAAGCGTCCAGTCTGGTGGACCCCAGCCATAAACAAACTCTACAACAAAAGGAGGAAGCTACTACAAGATAGAGCAAAATCCTTAAAAGGTAAGACACCTTTGATCACTATAAGTAAAAAACTAAGAGCTCTCATAAAATCATCCAAAGCAAATTTTGAGAGAAAAATAGCTAAAGACTCAAAAGACAATCATAAGGCCTTCTTTAGCTATGTTAGAAACCTGGGAGGAAACTCCCAGATATGCTCAGAACTAGTTCAAAATGATGTGAAAATTACTGATCCTACAGACATTGCCAACATACTGGCTGACAGGTTCAGTGCAAACTTCTCCCAAAAGGAGAGATATCTATACCAAATGATTGCAGCACCCCAAACATCTCTAATGCCCAAGTGAGAACTGCTCTCTCCAAAGCAAAAAACACAGCATCCATGGGACCTGATGGTGTCCCCGGATCAACGAGGAATTAAACCAGCTGTTTAATCATAGTCTCACCTCTGGATACGTACCCAGGGAGTGGCGCACTGCGACTGTGGTCCCACTTCACAAAGGCGGTGCCTACACCGACCCTGGAAATTACCGGCCCATTAGCTTGACAAGCCTTATCTGCAAAGCCATGGAGAGGATCATAATGGATCTCATAAATAAAGACATAGGGAATTTGCAGACTTTGGATCCAACCCAGTTTGGCTTTGTCAAAGGCAGATCATGCCTTTTAAACTTGGTTGACTTTTTCGAAACAGTCACCAAAGCCATTGATGAGGGAAAGGCAGTCCATACAGCCTACCTCGATCTGGCGAAAGCCTTCGATACAATACCCCACTTGGGTATCATTGAAAAACTCATCAGCTTAAATGTTAACCCATACATCACAAGATTGGTTGCAAACTGGCTGAGTGACAGAACCCACAGGGTCAGAGTTGCTGGCGCCATGTCAGACTCAAAGCCTGTCACAAGTGGTGTCCCACAGGGCTCAGTCCTGGGCCCACTCTTGTTTGGCATCTACTTTTCCGAAGTACAAGCAAACACAGGAGGGTTACGGCTGACAAAGTTTGCAGATGACTGCAAACTGGGCCAGAGTCGAAAACACATCTGACACAGATATCCTTCAGAAGGGTCTCACAGAAACGGATAACTGGTGCCAGAGCCATGGCCTAAAGTTAAATGCCAAAAAATGCATAGTCATACCCTTCGGGAAAAACAAGGTTACCCCTAGCTACCATATAGGTGGCAATCCACTGAGCACAGAAGAAGTTATCAGGGACCTGGGGACCCAGGTTGACAGTAGCCTGACATTCGACACCCATGTAGCTAAAGTAGTTAGGAAGACCTTCTACATTGCCCACCTTATCATGAAGGGATTCACATCTAGATCAAGGGAGGTCATAGTCTCCCTATACTCATCACTCATCAGACCAATGATTGAGTACAATGCCCCATTCGGAATGTATCTGACCCGACACTTGCAGCAGCTGGAGAGGCCACAAAAGTTCCTCACCAAAAGGATAAAGGGTCTCAAAAATCTGTCCTATGCTGCCCGACTGAAAGAACTCCAGCTCTATTCAGTCGCACCTTGCTCAGAGGTGACCTGTGCCTGACATACAAGGCCATGTCAAACCCAGATTTGATGAATATGCTTCACCTCAAAAAATCTAGATCCGTCAGAGCCACAAGGGCGGGAGACCTAAACCTCGACACGGCTATTAATAGGACGTGCTGGAGGGATAGATTCATCACCCAAAGACTCCCTATGCTGTAGAACAAAATCCCGGTATATGTGAGGCAGAGCACCTCGCTGGCCTTGTTCAAGAGAAATCTTGACCAATGGATGGGAGATCGCAGATATACCCCAGGGATTACCTCAGTGTCACTGCTCGACAGAGGCACAGCAAAATAATGGGTATAGTTCCCCATACTAAAGGGGTGGTGTAAGCCACAAAACTATGGGCTAGGCTTGTAAATGCCCTCGGGCAGATAGCCTAGTATGAACCTATGAACCTATGAACCTATAAGAACAATATTTAAAATATGCCCCTATTTGCACCCCCCCCCCAGTTTGTCAAGCCTTGTACAGATTTTTTTTGCATTAAGAAGATGAGAGGTATATGTAGAATTATAACTTGGAATCTGGGAATATGTGTAGAAACAGTCAGGTAGTGTTAACAAACATGGCCTCCACAGGTCTACCAGATAAGAGAAGTAGAATGTAGCTATAAGACAGTTGAAGTATACACTGTGTACAAACATACCACTCCCAAACCAAGGCCATAGGGTATTGTAATAATACCTGTAGAGTAATGATTAGAGCAATGATCATTAAAGATGTGAGTACTACAAGGATATACAAGTTGTTAATTAACATCTCTCTTTCCCCTACACCATATCCGCAACAATAATCTAAACACATAAATCATTGGGTATGTTTTACACCAAACCTACTGTTGGGACATATGTCGTATTGTTCAACAAATACTGAAATGTGTTTATGTGTTTCTATTAATGTTCCATGTTGAAATACTATCATTGGTGGCCTGCTGTTATCAATGTAACCTGCATGCCGTTGCAATAGCCACTCTTATTCCATATATGCATGTGTTCTGTTTGCTATGCAACTGTTCCAAATCTGTTGCTTTGGGTTAATGGCAATATCTATGCATGCTCTTATAACTAATCCTGGACTGTGTTGACTATTACTAACCCACACATGTTCTAAAACTATAACACCATAGCACATTTGGGAAAGCCGGTCAAAGTGGACCCATCTCTCCCACCTCATCTGGCCATAACACTGGGCCCCAGAACATCTGGGACCCACAGTAGGACCTTCTCACCTGCTGGTCCTGCACCAACCTCAGGTTGAACTGACTCAAGGAATGGGGCGTGGACAGGATACTGTCACCCGAAGCCAGGTCCAGAGGTTTGTGTATAGCAAGCTCTGAAATGATTTTGCAGATCTGCTATGCCAGCTTGAGGGCCACATGGCATAATTAGAGGGTCAGCCTGCCCCTCCAGCTCAGCCCCCAGCACAGCCACCTTTGGGGCCATGAAGGTGCAGTGGTGACTGCCCATGGGTGGAGATCTCAGTCCAACTGTTTCCATTTTGGGGCTCATGGGCTTCCGATTTCCAAACACCCCTCCCGGGCCAAGGTGTTTCCCCCCCACATGTGTCATATACTGCCCTTGTATGCTTTCTTGTCTGTCTTCCTACCCAGCCTACCTCCCCAAATATACCTACTATCCTTCTCCAACATCCCACTCTCACTTAAAATAAAAAGAAGAGCAATATGTTCCCCCCCAAAAATTTGCCTCATACATAGCCCCATACTGGACACATGCAATCTGGTCTAATTGGCTTCACAACACATTATTGTTGTCCTCACCCCTCTCTCAGGGGTTTGAGTGTCCAAATATACCTTCAAATTCAGTATATATGCACAGCTGTTGCTGTAAAAAAATGGACAGCTATGGACCTTCTTTTCACCTGTCCTGCACATCCCTAGCTACTTTCCCTTTTGTCTTTCCCTCTGCATGCTTCCTTTTTCACCACTTTCCTATCACCCTTTTTTCTTTTCCTTTAAAGAAATTAGCATGGGGGTAAGCAGGAGTAAGCACTTTTAAGTAGTAGTAAATAGTAGTTAAGCCTGGTTGTAAAGCGCTAAGCAATGCCAACACAGATTAAGCACTTTTATGGCTAACTGTCTGTCAGCATATTTAACTGGAAGTTAGCATTGCTTACCGACAAGCAAACCACGCAAACCCACTTACAACTGCTTAAAAGTGCCTTAATCACGCTGTATCCAACAGTCCTTGTTATGCCCAGCAACAAAATAATCAGCCTTTGCAAGTCTCGAACCCAGGACCCTGCACACCATTTCTACAGCAACTCAGTACTAAGCCATCTGAGCTGTAGATATGTGTGATGTTTCCTCAAACATATCATGCAGCATAGCCA